>NC_138158.1:18536080-18648580 GCF_964199315.1 Orbicella franksi
TGTATGGATCAATTGGCGAATATGAGAAGGCTAGAGAGCATCTCGAGAAATCACTTGTGATCCAGAAAGAAATTGGACACAGACGAGGAGAAGCTGCCTCTTACACAAACCTTGGCAATGTGTATCGATCAACTGGCGAATATGAAAAGGCTAGAGAGCATCTCGAGAAATCACTTGTGATCCAGAAAGAAATAGGAGACAGACAAGGAGAAGCGGCCTCTTACGGAAGCCTTGGAAATGTGTATGTATCAATTGACGAATATGAGAAGGCTAGAGAGCATCTCGAGAAATCACTTGTGATCCAGAAGGAAATCGGACACAGAGAAGGAGAAGCGACCTCTTACACAAACCTTGGAAATGTGTATGGATCAATTGGCGAATATGAGAAGGCTAGAGAGCATCTCGAGAAATCACTTGTGATCCAGAAAGAAATCGGAGACAGAGAAGGAGAAGCGACCTCTTACGCAAGGCTTGGAAATGTGCATGGATCAATTGACGAATATGAGAAGGCTAGAGAGCATCTCAAGAAATCACTTGTGATCCAGAAAGAAATCGGAGACAGAGAAGGAGAAGCTGCCTCTTACACAAACCTTGGGAATGTGCATCGATCAATTGGCGAATATAAGAAGGCTAGAGAGCATCTCGAGAAATCACTTGTGATCCAGAAAGAAATCGGAGACAGACAAGGAGAAGCTGCCTCTTACACAAACCCTGGGAATGTGCATCAATCAATTGGCGAATATGAGAAGGCTAGAGAGCATCTCGAGAAATCACTTGTGATCCAGAAAGAAATTGGACACAGACGAGGAGAAGCTGCCTCTTACACAAACCTTGGCAATGTGTATCGATCAACTGGCGAATATGAAAAGGCTAGGGAGCATCTCGAGAAATCACTTGTGATCCAGAAAGAAATCGGACACAGAGAAGGAGAAGCTGCCTCTTACACAAACCTTGGAAATGTGTATGTTTTAATTGGTGAATATGAGAAGGCTAGAGAGCATCTCGAGAAATCACTTGTGATCCAGAAAGAAATCGGAGACAGACAAGGAGAAGCTGCCTCTTACACAAGCCTTGGAAATGTGTATGTTTTAATTGGCGAATATGAGAAGGCTAGAGAGCATCTCGAGAAATCACTTGTGATCCAGAAAGAAATCGGACACAGAGAAGGAAAAGCGGCCTCTTACGCAAGCCTTGGAAATGTGTATGGATCAATTGGCGAATATGAGAAGGCTAGAGAGCATCTCGAGAAATCACTTGTGATCCAGAAAGAAATCGGACACAGAGCAGGAGAAGCGGCCTCTTACACAAACCTTGGAAATGTGTATGGATCAATTGGCGAATACGAGAAGGCTAGAGAGCATCTCGAGAAATCACTTGTGATCCAGAAGGAAATCGGACACAGAGAAGGAGAAGCGGCCTGTTACACAAACCTTGGAAATGTGTATGGATCAATTGGCGAATACGAGAAGGCTAGAGAGCATCTCGAGAAATCACTTGTGATCCAGAAGGAAGTCGGACACAGAGAAGGAGAAGCGGCCTGTTACACAAACCTTGGAAATGTGTATGTATCAATTGACGAATATGAGAAGGCTAGAGAGCATCTCGAGAAATCACTTGTGATCCAGAAAGAAATCGGAGACAGAGCAGGAGAAGCGGCCTCTTACACAAACCTTGGAGGAGTGTATCATATAGTTGGCGAATATGAGAAGGCCTTAGAGTACTATGAAAAATCACTGACCATTAGTAGAAGAATTGGTGACAGACATAAAATAGCTACCACTTACCAAAACCTGGGGAATAATTTTCGTTCTCTTGGAAAGTATAGCAAGGCTAATGAGTACAATAAGAAAGCTTTTGTCATCTTTACAGACACTGATGACAGGCGAGGGGTGGCCACGTTTTACCTGAGCCAAGGAGCTCTAGAGCTGGTTGTGGGTAACTGTATCAAGGGAAAAGAATATTTTGAAAACGGTCTTGCGATAAGCAAAGAAATTGGAGACAGGGAAACAGAAGCACGTTGTTACTTATTGCTTGGACGCCTGTTTTTCGCGCAGTCCGAATGTGATAGAGCGGAAGAATATATGAAGATGGCGCTTGCATTAAGTGAGACGACTGGAGAAATTGCGACGCAGTCCTCTTCACTCCAATTATTGGCAGACATTAGAATGAAACAAGGAAAGATTCAGGAGGCTATGTCGTATTTCTTTTCTCATATTGAAAAGTGTGAGGAAATGCGCGGCTCCCTCCGCGACAACAATCAATTTAAGATTTCCTTTTCTGATCGCAATATTCATTCTTACAGAGATCTCAGTATGTTGCTCTGTGAAACCGGAAATCCTACTGAAGCTCTGTATGTCTCAGAGCTATCGAGGGGCAGGGCTTTGGCAGATTTGATGTCAGCTCAGTACTCTGTGGAGAATAAAATCTCTGCTAATCCTCGAACTTGGGCTGGTCTTGAACGCATCGTGGGCAAAGAATGTAAAGGCACCTGTCTGTACGTCTCATATTATTCTGACAGCATTTATTTGTGGACTCTTAAAGCAGCCGGAGTCACACATTTCCAGAAGATAAAAGGAAATGACCTTATTGCTCGGGAAGGATTAAGTCAGCGTTTGGATGCGTTTTTTGATTTCAGAAGTTTTGGCGTTTTACCAGAGGAGCTTTGCGAAGACCAATCTTTACACTGTTTTCAGTCAGAATCCAAAACAGACGAGGAAGACAGCCATAGAGGTTGGCGAATTGGAGAGGAAAGTGAAGCTAACCAAGGACCTAAAATGAACCTTGCTATCTGTTACAAACTTATCATCGCTCCTGTGGAGGGCTTTCTTGAGGGCCCTAAAATTATCATTCTTCCTGATCGTGCTTTATACCAAATTCCATACGCTGCCTTAACTGGTAAAAGCGGAAAGTACTTATCCGAGAATTTCAGGATCCGTGTTGTTCCTTCTTTAACAACTCTCAAGCTCATTAATGAAAGTCCAGCAGACTATCACTGTCAGACTGGTACATTGATAGTGGGAAATCCTGATGTTGGTGAAGTGCATTTCAAAGGAAAACTCACGAAAATTTCCAGACTACAATGTGCAGAAAACGAAGCTAAGATGATAGCAGAAAAGCTGGGTGTTGAGCCTTTGTTAGGACGGCAAGCGACTAAGGTGGCAGTACTTCAAGCGATGAATTCAGTGGCCCTGATTCATATCGCCGCACACGGTGATGTTGAAAGAGGAGCAATTGCCCTTGCACCATCGTTTCGTGTTCCTAACGGGATACCTCAAGAAGGACTGTACTTATTGACGATGGCGGACATCTCAAAAGTTCAACTGCGAGCTAAACTGGTAGTCCTTAGCTGTTGCCACAGTGCTCGTGGACAGACAAAAGCCGAGGGAGCTGTTGGAATTGCTCGAGCATTCTTAGGATCTGGCGCACGCTCAGTGTTGGTGGCACTGTGGGCGCTGGATGACAAAGCAACAGAGCAGTTAATGACTCATTTCTAGGATCACCTTGTTGCTGGAAAAAATGCTGGTGAATCTCTACACGAGGCCATGAAGTGGATGAGAAGTGAGGGCTATGACGTGAGCCAGTGGGCACCATTTATACTGATTGGAGATGACGTGACATTTGATTTTGGAAAAAAAGGTACGATTCAATGAAAACACGTGCTTTCTTTATATCTAGCAAAGGTCCCCTGGTATTTACTCACAATTTTCTTAGATGTTATCGGTCAACTTTGTGTATTTTCAAAACAGGTTTAGGTTTCTATATCTAATTATTTCCTTGCGCTTGTCGTTTGGTCTTGTGCGGCCAAGGTATTTTACGACTGAATTTAGCTCTGTCAATCATAAGAGTGTAGACCATGAACTCACGTAACGAAATTGCAACGAAATTTTCGAAAGAATGAAAAAGCATGCTCGTATGTCGAAGTTCAGTTACTACATGAAAACTGCGGAGATTTGCAAACTTGCGACTTTTTAACTTCCTGATTTTCTCGCATTTTGACATCACACTTGATCGTTATTTTTTTGCGTTGGATTTAGCAATGTAATTATGTTCTGTTTATTCTCCAAACAATTTTCAATGTTGCTGTAAAAGACAAATAGATTACCGTTGGCTGGTTCGTATGTTCCACCTTCCTTCAAAAGATTTCGCAATATTGTAATGTCACCCAAGGCTCCATATCAAAACTGTATCCTGAAATTGCTCACTGTTCTAGTAGAAGTTTACAGTTTAACAAGCCACAGCCATGATTCCGGATAATCTGTTACAGTGAATGTACATTTTGTTATTAGGCAACTACTCTTTAAGATAATGAATATCGATTTGTTCAAATTTTTTTCTGATTTGGTTATTTTCTTTGTCAGGTGTTGGCAAGGATGACCAGGACGGCAGCAAGTGATCGCGTGAGAAGAAAAATAATTGAAGAAGTAAGAATAGTGTCTGAAACAGCATCCATTTCCTTTGCCGTTGTTTCATTTTTGACCAGTTTTTATGCAGAACATCTAGGTTTTGTTAGTATTTTCATGTATCATAGTTTTTTTTTACAAGGAAGAAGAGCTTTACAATTTGAAATTTTATCAAGCATTAAGTGGGTATGTCCAATTAATTACCAGAAGAAATGATAAGAGCATAATTAGCATTTTGAATTTTGTTGAACACTGTGCATGGTTAATTTGCTGTTTACCATGCAGTAACGTTTACAGATACCTTTGTAAATAGTGCGACTGAAAGAGCGCTTACTTGATAGTTAAATTAGAGTAACATGACAAATTGTTCGCATTATACTTATCACAATCATCCTGAACATTGCACTTTTGTAAAATAAGAAGAATTTTTTTACTCTAAAGGCATATACTACTTAGGAAAAATTAACGGGCCTATTGTTTTTTTAATTTAAAATTTAGAGAAATCAATTAAAGCTGTAAGTAATTTAAATCTCAGCTCCAGTCCATTTCTGTAGACTTCTTCTCAGATATATATTAGGTTCTGGACAAAAAACAACTGCGGCGTCGGCGGAACCCGAAGCTTGCTTATTGTCAACTTCAAGTTGATAAAAGTTAATTAACTGCTCTAGCTACATACACTATAGAAAGTTGAAATTTCGAGAGTTGACCTTTCCTTTATGGTAACAAGATCTGGTCATTATGGTAGCTGTGGGTTTAGAATTCGCTATGGCGGCTCATTTACTTTTTTCCAACTCAAGTTGAAGTTGTTAGGTAAGTATTGCTTAAACGTGTCAACAGTTTTATACATGGATTTTTTTCCTTTTAGTTGAATGTTCTTTGCTCATTTGACTAGGAGTGGTAGGGTGGAGGGAAGAAAAGCTGTATATATATTCCATTGTCCTCTGCCTGATTACGGTAAAGAAACGCTGCTATGTATTAAATTTCGCACGCTCTCGTTGAAGGGCACAAACGGCGAGAGAATTGCCCTTAAATTTCCCCTGCGCTGTGACTAACTACTCGAGTGAGTAAGACTAAAACCAGCAGAATCACTCGGAATTACCTCTTTCCAACAAGAAAACGATGACTATTGACATTATGCAATATAATAAATGCGTTTTTGGTAAACATTGTTCGGTCAGGCAGGCTGGATGTTAGCCTCGTTAATTTTTGTGTTTTTGGATCTCGACGCACAGACGGCGCAGAGAAGAACTTGGCTAATATCCGCGCCCATCTTGACCTCATGCCTTGTCAATAACCGATATAAGCGTTTGTTTTGGGCCATTATTTTTTTGACCGAGGACTGGATGTATTCATAATGGTAATTGAACTGAGTGGAGTGCAATTTGGTCTGAAATCATACGCGTGATTTCAAAATCAATTTGAAATCACAAGTATGATTTGAAACCAAAATTGCACGACACGAAGTTCAATTGCCACTTTATTAGATCCATTTTGAAATCGCACAATTTTATCGCCTAACATTTTAGATTTTAGTGTATCGTTCCAGTTTCCGGTTTGTTGAAAATAACGGTACCGGAAACTTCTTTACGTCTCATTAGTATGCAAAACGATGTCATGTGAAGAAAACTCATTCAAGCATGACAAAGAAACAAGCAGTTCTGAATTCGGAACGAAAATAGTCTACTTCAGGCATAAAAGTTCAATTCTCTTCCCCTGAATCAATGATGGAAGGCCTTCCTTTCTTCTTTGGTTGAGGCTGAGACTTTTCGTTGTCTTTGGAGAAGGAATTTGAAGGTGCATCCTGTGTAATTCAGCGAAGGATTTCACTCCCTCGGTTCCCACGAGTGCACGATGCCCAGCGGATAGTACGTTTTGTTTTCTTTTAATACCGTTTAATGGCATGATTTTAAGGGAGTCCAGCTCGTTATCATGCATCTCCGTTTCTTTTTGTGACCTCGGCGTAGGACTCATACTCGGGACCTTGCCAAGTTCTTGCGGCGCCATTTGTTTCAAGATATTTTCAAGATGTTTTCAAGATGGCGGGACTGGCATCAGCTTCGTAAGACATTTGTTCATTCACTGTTTTGGGGCGTATTTTGACTATGTTTATTCACAGCGACAGAGCTGAGCTCTTATGTTGCTTCGTCTGAAACTACCGGAAACCTGGAAACATCTACCTTCTTGAGATGGCTCTGAATTTGTTGTTGTGTGGTTTTCGTTTGTTTACTGATGTTTTACTGGACTCGGTATCATACGGATCTTGAGCAGATGTTAGAAGAAAAATCGCCAAAATATTCGTCAAAATGGACACTGAAAGTTGGAAACTTCCATTAAAGTAGGTCTTCAGCCTGAAGAAGCTCATATTCGTCATTCAGAAACTGTAATTAATTAAATTTGTCAATTTTTTTGGAACAAAACAACAATAACAACAAATAGTGGTTGCAAAATTCTCCACACAATGGCTTTTTGCCTTTCATTTTCCTGAAATTTTATTGATTACTTTAAACTAACCTTGAAATCTGATTGGTTGTTTTGTTTTACTGTTCTATTCTCATTGGTTGAAAAAAAGATGCGATTTAGAGCAAAAAATAGTGCGATTCGTGAATAAATCGCACCACTGAGAGCCAATCAGATTGCAAGGATAACCAGTGATTTCAAAATGGATTTAATAAATCATAAAACACCTCACCGATAGTTCTGTACAGAAATTAATTCATGCCAATAACTTTTACCCAAATTGATATCGAAATTTACAGTTGCATACGAAGTAAACACTGTTATCGAGTGAAATTCATACACGTTTAGCTTCGTCAGCTCCTAGCCTGAAAATTTTGAATCATTATATAGCGTCTTTCGATGTTTTTAATGAGAATTCTAATACACGAGCTGATGGGAAAAACACACTTTGGGAGGTTTGTCGGACCTTGTGGTCCATGCTGCGCGAGATATTCATACACTATTTTATTGGGTTAAAAGCTTCAAAATTTCGGGATTAGTTTGAGGGAAAAAAAAAACATCAACAAGTGTTCACAAAGAGTACGACCACAGGACGTTTATATTTTTGCGACGAGTTTTCATTTCCCGTCCGCTTAATACTGTTTTGCGAATTAAAAAGGGGTTTGTGCACAGACAGACGAGGAAACAAATTCGATATTTATTTGTCCGCAACCATATTGATTTCTTCAAAAGACAGCCGGCGAGATTCGAACATTTTCGGGCCCAAAATTCAGCATTTGACCATTTCAACAATTGACAATTGACCATTTCACGCCTGACCCGAGCAAACTGTTAGTCCTCAGAGGGCCGGAATGGGGTTTACTGAGAATTGGTCAAAATTTGAATTCATTTAGAAGTTAACTTATAGCTACAAACTTTACTGATAACCAAGAAATGGGCTGAAAGTTTTTACTGATGATGATAGCCGAGAAATCGCCGAAAATTTAACTGAAAAACGAGATTTCAGTAGCCCTATCCGGACCCGCTCTCATTGTATGCGTAATCGGTCAAAACGAAACATGGGAAAGTCATACGAACAGGTGATAATGTAAGTTTATTTGGGGCAAACCCTCAGTTCTTGTTTATTACCTAATCACCAAAAACGAATCGTAAAATACTTATTAACAGGAGCCATAATCGGGGACGGAGACCGTAAGTCTTGGGATCCGCGCGCACCTATGATATGGGACAATTTTTCTATTTTTAGAACAAATTGCGCCATCCTGACGTCATATATCCGCGCGGATCCACGCAAATGTCGGGGGCTCTCGCGTGGATGCTGTCACGTTGCGTGATCAAATGGTGAGAGTTGCGAGATTCTCTTACGTATTTTTCCCGTGATGGCAGGGAATAAGGCAGGGAATACGAACCAGGGCGCTTATATGTAGTTTTATGCTCTGAGCTAACGGAAAAGGTGGGTTTTTCAGGGTCGAAAACAAGACTTCAATCTCGCGCTGGGAATGAATAATAAGAACTGTTCGCGTTTGGTGGAAGCTTACACGTATGCTTTTGCGTTTGTTCTGACTTAGGAATATAGCAAGAAAACTCTATACTCTGGTATCGAGTTAATTTGTGAGTTTCTCAGACAATGGTAATCATAACCAAAACCTATTTTGATGGTTTCTTATTGTTTCTGCTTGTTTGGTGAGTTTGCAAAAGGTTTTGAAAGGAAAGTCTGATGCGTACAGTTAGCTCATTTGCATAGTACAGCTCGCGCACTTGCAAGTCCGAGTCGGTGTTTTCAATTGTCAACAAATCTTGACAAAGATTTCTTTCGTTATCTTTTGTGCTGAGATGCTGCAACAAATTTCACGAACGCAAAAAAGGCTACTAACATCATGCGTGCTTCTTTAATATAAGCATAGTGAAGTTTTACACTGCGAAAATGAAAATAGACAAGGAGTTTCGATAACTCGATCAACAAAATCGAAATCGTTATTCGAAGTTGATTAAAAAAAGCGTCATTGTAACTTTGCTGATTATTTCTGCTTTATTCACATGCTTCCAGCTTAGCTTTTAATATGTTCTCAAACATTTATCAATCTTAAACATATTTAAAAACTATAGAGTTATTGTTTGAGCTCGATGTACGCTTTCACACGAAAGTGCGGCGGAAGTCTAATTTGTCATGTTTACTGATTGTACAGAGCACGCATCGGGGAGCGCTCTGTACGGGTCCGCAAATGATCCCAGGACCGTAAATGATTCCGGACCGCAAATGATCCCGGACCGGAAATGATCCCCGAGAGGGACCGCAAATGATCCCGACTAAAAAATAACGAATGGCATGGATGATGGGATGGTGTGGATAGGGAATTGGCGTACGTGAATACCGATGTTTTTATTAAAGCCATCTTATAATTATAATGGCTTACAAGCTGCTTTTTTTCATACTTTCGACTAAATTTTGTTTCTAACTACGATGTTATGAATATCACCACTCAATCATCAAAACACGACTTGGCTTACATTTCTTTGCAGTTCTCAGTAAAATTAAGATCAGTGCAACATACGCTACATATCCTCCTTTGTTAAACATTGATATTTCGGTGTTATAGTTAAATCACATTTTATCAACCATTAACGCCACTCGTCTAAAGTTTTAAACTAAAATCTAACCATGAAGCAACTATCAAGGAAGACGCTGTCACCTGAGTAGACCCACAAGCCTACAACGCTTCATCACTCTGTAAAATACCTTAGAGTGTAGCACTGGAAATTTAAACAAATTTATTTTGTAATTTTTCCTTGGTCGTATTTTGGCTTTAATTCCTCGGAAATGACTACTTGAATATTCTAAGAAGCCAAAATTCCAAGCTATAGTTATGAAATTCAGCTTCATGACCAAGCAAGGCCAAGGCTTGCTCTTCGTTTTGACAAGTTAGCTGTTTGATAGATGTATGATACTATCGCCACCGGGATTTCGAGAATGTTTACAAGTATGTGTTTTTCTTAAGACTTCTAATTCAATAGATTGTCTTCACGTGACGTGTTTTTATCCTCATCAGGCATAAGAGGAGGTATCTTTATATCTGTTTACAATTAGCGTGCTTCGATTGGAAACCTGAGCATTTTGAATTCCAGGGTTGTGGAGGTGCGTGACACAAGGCTACGATCGAGTTTGTTGAAAAATATATACTTATGTCATGATTTTGAGCCTTTTTAGAAGTTAGAGCATTAGGAAAAGTGCTTATGTAAATGCTTGTTTGTTTAGTACTGACAATCAGTCGTCTGGAAAGCCAAAGTAAGTTTCAGATGTTTATACTATATTCCGGCCGCCATATTGGTGTACCACGGATTTATACCAACATGGCGTTTTCTTATTGGGCTCTGTAAATTTGTGGGAAACATTCACGACGAATAATTGAAGTTTGGGGAAACTCACAGGCTTAAAACTTGGCGAAGTGTCTTATCTAGTTATCTTCTATAGCGTACATCACAATTTCTTAGCTTTTTCCATTGGTTGGTTTTCGATTTATTTATTTTTTTTTATTGCGTGACAGTTAAACCGATCTGAACCGTTCGAAGAACAAAACAGCAACTGTGGAATTTTTTTTTTTTTTTTTGTAAAATGATAAAACATGTTTTTTAGTTCATAATTTTTGTATATGTTCTCACCTTCCTCTGATATAAATCCATGCCATTTCTTATTTTTTGATCGGGATCATTTGCGGTCCAATATGGGGATCATTTCCGGTCCGGGATCATTTGCGGTTCAATTTGGAGATCATTTGCGGTCCGGGATCATTTGCGGTCCTGGGATCATTTTCGGACCCGTACAGCTCTCATTCATCGACAACAGAGAATTTACTGGATTTTTACACAAATAAAACTGAGCAGTATCTACGGACGTAAAGTTATTGGGCCTTGGTGAAACATCAAGCGTTGCTTACAATTCAGGCGAAACTCAAACTAGCAATTATTTTGTTTTACTTTTCAGTCGCGATAGACTGGCAAATTTCTCGCAAGCGTGTGGTAAGAGGAGCTAAGAAACCACGAAGTCCTAAAGCTCTGCTATATCTAAATATATCCAGCTAGTTTTTTGCTGTGTAATGGAAAAGCTGTTAATCTTCAACATATGTAAAATTTGAAGTGGCGTAATGTACAGCTCATATAAAAGAAGCATCCGTCGGAACACAACTTGGTCAGCGATATATATAAGCTTAAAGCGGAACACACCTAAATTCGACACGGTCTTACTTCACTCAAACTGGAGCAGCCTACGACGAAAATACTTAAGAGCGTAAATCCGAAAATTTCGAGAATCGGCCGACAGAAGCGAAATAACGAATTTTTTCTTATTTGACCAAAAGAACCCTTTTGGCTAACTATTTTCGGAAATGACATCAAAAGGTTTGATTTCCTTTTCTTTTCTTCGAAATTTGCAAAACTTAAAAATTCGGCCACAGGGCCTTCAGCGGCGGCCATGAGGCTTGAAATTTGGCACATGTTTAACATACTCGTATGGACGTACCAAACGTTGTCTTAACATGTCCTTTACACAGTTTGTGGGGCATCTCTTAAACTTTACTCGGGGCTAAATTTTGTTTTAAAATGTTGTTTTTTACAAAATAGCTACCCTCGGAAGCTGAACCATTTACGGACCTAAAGTGATAAGGCTAATATTAGCAAACTTTGAACTTGTCAAATGCTGTCTGTTATATTACAGTCAAGTAAATACATATAACCAAATAAAAGCAGGTTCTTTATTCTACTTGCCTGGAAAAAATTGCAGGTGGCCAGTAGAAACTGTTCCGTTGAGAGAATTTTCCGTGAGGTCACTTTGACGCATATCTGACTTAATTATTCAATTGTTAATTATTGCGCAATTGCTACTGTTCCGAATATTTTTTCATTTTATACATTTCCACTAAATCTTCTAAGTTAAAGAAGTGCAAACAAGTTTTTACAACTCAGCTTATCAATACACCAATCTGTTTGTTTTTTCAATAGCACTAGTACTCTATCAAGAGTCACGCAAACTATTTCACACGGTAGCGAACTTGACTATGGCGTCGATGGATCCTTTTTGACATGGATCTTATGCAATACAGATAATACTTTTGTTATAAGGAGTACAGATAGCCACTCAAGCAATGGAAATACAAAATTTGTGAAACGTGAAAGGGATATCTTTAAAACATAGACAACAACTATAATTAAATTAAACAAGGAACGTCGCGTTGAACTTTACAGTATCACTACCACTAGTAAACACTTACTTACTTTGCTGTAGTATTTTCATATGCAAAATTTCCATTCACAAAAAAGTTTGAGATATGGTATATTCCAGAATCGGTGTGTATTAGTAAGACGTTATTTATGTTCTTACTTTATGATTAAATATTTCACTCGAGCTTCGGAATAAACTGAGCACACATGATTAAATTAAACGGAAATCCTTGAAAACGTAAATTAACAGATTCATTCCTTGCTTTGGAATTCTCAATAGGCCGGTCACTTTGGATCTTCATCGCATTGCTACTTTTTTCATGAAGTTTGCCTTGATGAAGATACGATTTTTAGGCCAGTGAAAGTACGTGTTCCTCAATCACACCCCTAAATTGTGTTACGTGACAATGTGATCAGCAGTTGATTTGCCTGAGATGTCATTGCCTCTCTTAAAATGTTAAGAGGCCTGTTCTATTAGATGCCAATTTTTTTTATGTTTTTTCAATCCTTCCTTTAACCGGCAGTCCGCCGCTTTCCGCTATATTTGTTTTTTGTAAGGATACGACGTCGGTACTGAGAAAATAGTGTGCTGTGTTAGAGGGCACTCTTGCTTTGCGTGACCTCAAAAATCTGCTAGGAGAAAGGACGAAGGAAATAAGATAGGTAGTGATGCTTTAGTGCCTCTCAATTCCAAATTTTTCTTTTATTAGTCTCCTATCGTTGATGAGTATACGTGCGTGTCTATTGTCACGTAACAACCCTGAAATGGCAAAACTGTTTGACGGTTCACAATACAGGTTGACCTTTTTGAATTAGCTTTATAGAATGCAAAACTTTACTCAGCAAGCTAAACCGTCTTCAAATGAGAATCATCGTTTATGTAGGTTCATCAATTTCAGTAGAAAGTAGCAGTACGCAAAGGAAGTGTTACACACACTAAAAGCAAATCAGGGTTGAACGCATCAAGTTTGAAACTGAGTACGCCACTCAAAGTAGTAAATATTTATCGAGTTAAAGTTTGGTTGTCGCTTAAACGTTACTGACTGTCAATAAAGAGATTTAAGTAAACATCTACACGGATGCTTACATGCCAGTACAGGTCCATGCGATGTTAAAGTAATTCCGTATCGCCGACAATTTAATAAGGGAAAACTGGAAACGACATAAGTACATCCAATAAGTAATTTCTACTGAATTGTGGATAGATTAGGTTGTTACAGCCCGTTACACCCGCACGGATAAACTAAGCAAGAAACCGAACAGACTTGACTTGTAATGGTACCCCGTGGGTACCCCGCAATAGTATTTGTAGCGTCACGTGACTCGCGTCATTCCTCCGTGTTTCTTTGCAAGAGTTGTAAAACCATGCATGTCGAAAGCCGTGAAAACAAAGTGCTGTGTAAAGCTGTAAAGCCGTAATAAATACGTTGTGTTACCAGAACATAGATCACACTAGCCAATTATATGATCAATATGATCGGGAATATGATCAAAGACAAACAAATATTTGTAAATAAAGTAAACAACTTTGAGCGAAACAGTAACCGTTTAATAGTAAACCTTTAAAGGCAGAATATAGATGGAAATACTAACTTACCCTCAGAAACCTTTCAGCTAAGTTCTTTCCATGTTTAGTTTTATTTTAATTCCGTTTTATTATCGCAACTGGGAGATTTATTTAAGTAAGTGAACTCTGATACGATGCGCTGTAAAGGAGCCTTCCTAAAAAATTCTCTCAACGGAACTACTTTTACGGGCCACCAGTGTTATTTTCTAGACGGAAAGTAGACAGACCCTTTAGTCATACTGCACAAAATCGGTGACAAAAAGGATCAATCTAGCCATGTATATTTTTGCTTTTTTGTTTTCAACCAGCTGGTCACGTTCGCTACCGCGTGAAATAGTTTGCGTGACTCAGGATAAAGTACCAGTGCTATTGAAAAACCATTAAAGAGATTGAATTGGTCTATTGATAAGTTGAGTTGTAAAAACTTGTTTGAACTTCTTATCTTGGATTTATTTCAATTCTTTACCTTAAAAGATTTAGTGGGAATGTATAAAATAGAAAAGTCGGAAATTGCTGGTTTTCAGTGTCACGCAATTCAAAATAGATCAAAATAAAAATCAAAGCCGGTCAATAGATAAAGTCCAGAATCTGGGAAATGAAAGAAGGTAAATATGCAAAAACTCTCGCCAGAATTCTGGTCACAGCAATTTTTCTTATGCGAGATATGCGGAGAAATTTTTTACCCAAATTTATAGAGATTTGTATGGAGACGCCATGCTGGTGCCCATCCATATGGGCTCCAATATGGCGGCCGGAAACCAACAGAAACATCTGTCAATGAGTTTTGCTACAAAAGTGTAAATTTATCCCTCGAGGAACTCTAAAACATTAAAAGTATACTTTTTCTAAGACATGAACTGTTCAGATAACCAAGTTCCCCGAAATAAGTCATTTTTTTAACCATCGTGACAGTTCTCTAGGCTGTCATGTAAATGCCGCGTCACGCAAAAGCTTAGAAATTCAAGCGTAGTTTATCACAAAACCAAGAACTTACTCCGAGCGAATATTTGTATGAATATTAGTTTTCAGCTGCTCTTATACATCATTTAAATAAAATCTCGGGAAGATTAATAGTTTTGTAGTTCGAATTTTAGTGACGTCATGTGAAAACCAGCTATAATAGCAATTGCGCAATAAAAAATTAAAAGTGAGATATGCGTCAAAGTGACCTCACGGAAAATTCTCCCAACGGAACAGTTTTTACGGGCCACCTGCAATTTTTTCCAGGCAAGTAGAATAAAGAACCTGCTTTTACTCGGTTATATTTATTTACTTGACTGAAATATAACAGACAGCATTTGACAAGTTCAAAGTTTGCTAATATTAGCCTTGTCACTTTAAGTCTGTAAATGGTTCAGCTTCTAAGGGTTGACTATTTTGTAAAAAACAACATTTTTAAACAAAATTAGTCCCGAGTAAAGTTTAAGAGATGCCCTACAAACTGTGTGAAGGACATGCTAAGACAACGTTTGGTACGTCCATACGAGCATGTTGAACATGTGCCAAATTTCAAGCCTCATGGCCGCCGCTGAAGGCCTTGTGGCCAAATTTTCAAGTTTTGCAAATTTCGAAGAAAGGAAAAGGAAATCGAACCTTTTGATGTCATTTCCGAAAATAGTTAGCCAAAAGGGTTCTTTTGGTCAAATAAGAAAAAATTCGTTATTTCGCTTCTGTCGGCCGATTCTCGATATTTTCGGATTTACGCTCTTAATTAAGCAAAATTCCAACAGACGTAAACGCGTTGAGTTGTGGGCCAAAAACATGAAACATTTCGGGAATTTCGGACGCTATTTCGCCCGCGCGACATCGGCAGAAATCCTCACAGCAGGTACGCGCGTGTGCCACACATGATGGCGCAATTCGTTCTAAAAATAGAATTATTGTCCCATATCATGGGGACAACCCCAATACTTGAAATGGTGCGCGCTTACGGTCTCCGTCCCCGATTATGGCTCCTGTTATTAACTAAGTGAGGGGAACCCCTCTGTAGACGAGCGACGTGTTCTTTTTGGAATGTACGGTATGGACGCGTCTTTTTAATTATAATTAAGATTTGAAATCTATCAGAAACGGGCTGAAATTTTCACGATTTGACAGCTGAGAAATCCAAAAAGGTAACTGAGAAACGACATTCCAGGACGTTTGTCCAGGCCCGCTCGGTTATTGTAATCACTCAAGGAGAATAGGTGATGACGTAAGCTCGTTCTTGTTTATTGCCTAATTACCAAAAACGAAGCACAACGTGTTACTTAAATTAATACTGGAGACCACGTCTGCAGACGATTTTATAACCTATATGAACTGATCACCCACGGGATTAAACCGTATCGCTCATTCCAAATAATGAGAAAATATAAATGACAGACCAGGTCTTGTGACACTACAGACAATTTCTGAGAATAACGTTACACATCTGAGTTAACTTGTGAATATTTCACTTTTTAGGGGAAGAAGAAATCGGGTTATTATTAGGGAGTTTTGAGCAAACCACAACAGGAACGTAATAATAACAAAAAAAACATAAGCTTTATACTAAAGATAACAACGTGAAATTACCAAATTCAGCGTATTATGTAAAAAGTGAATGATGTGAAAACGTTACATGACTGAAGTCAGCAATGACTAAAAAATCTTGCTTCTCCGATGCACGTTTGTCTTTCAAATATAAAATGGAAAGTTGCGTCAAGTAGTCATGGGTGGATTTTGACAAGGTGCGATGAACTACGATGAAATCTGAAACACAATGGAAAATGAAATCTTGAATGTAAAGATGTTGACATGACAATAGTATAATTTACCTCAAGCCACGTGATGAAAAGAATATGTTTCGTAACTTACACCCTCTGTTATCATACAATTGGAGTTTCCTATTTATTTAGCTTAATTTCGAGCGACGCGTAGCGAATAATTTTTTACTGTACTCTAAATTGTCCTACCAACAACTCGCCCATCGTGAGTTTATTTATGACAACTGTTGTCCTAAGGGGGGACGGCGGGGGGAGGGGGAAGAGAGTCTCACCAGCGTTGGTTGTTGTTAACTTGTACTACCAGTGGAATCCTAATCCTAATCTTTCGACCAATTTTTTGCTCTCCTGCCAAAAATGTCAGGAGATTAAATTTGCCTCGATTTTTTAAACCACCTGATTTTTTAAATCAATTTACGTCACCCTTTCTGGTTCGGTAAATCGGAAGGCTCGAAAAGTCGAGTCGATTCACCGGTTTAGGAGAAAAGGACTTCTTGATTAGCCAAGGGATTTACGTCAATTCTCGCCGGTTCTAAATGTCCATAGAAATCATGCTGGCAGAATGGCGCAAAAACACAAACACAATTATTGGATAGTAAGAGAGACGAAGGGAAGAGAATTAATTTCCAATATAGGCGTTTTTTCTCAAGTTATTTTTAGACCTGGTACCCAATTCTTCCGCGGATAAAGTTACCACGCGCGTTAGGGTTAGGCTACCAATTCAAGTCAACAGAACTTCCCCTTAGGGCCTGTTTACAAGGAGGGAGGGTTACCCTAGCAAGCGGGTTAACCCTTGCTGTAGGGCAAAAGATAGCCCGGGTTTACAAGCAAAATTTCGCGGGTAGGATAACCCTGCAACCCGGGAACACTTAATGCGCGGTTACACTCAAAAGGTCTAGAAACAAGTAGAAAGTTAACCCGGATAGGCGGGTTAACTCTACCTGGAGTATTTACAAGGGAAAAAGTTAACCCGCCTGTCATGGTAACCCTAACACGCAGATAGGGTAACCCGCCTACCTAGGTAACCCTGGCTGCCTTGTAAGCATGAGGAAGAAAAAAAGAGGAAATCTGTGAGAGCTAGGGTAACCCTCTCTCCTTGTAAACAGGTCCTTAGAAACAGACCTTCTCACCGAATAGGTTTGTCTGAACTAAAGACGTTTCTATACGGATTATGATTGCAACTCCCGTGTCGTTTCATGCAGTCATCTTATCGCAGATTTCTTTAACCGTCAGCAACACAGACGAAAGTTAAACAGTTATTATTCATTGAGTCATATATGTGTGTACAGCATATATTAAGAGAACAAACATGTACCTTAACCGTGTAAGCGTGACTTACATTGAGAATGGAAACTGAAAAATGAAACGTGACTGTTGTGTAGCTATGACGATGTTTTTATATGCCAAAATAAGACTGTGGCAAAAGCCTCAAAACAAGTGATACTGCTAGATAGGCTAAAGGGAATTACAAATTTCAGTATAGCTGCTGCGCGCTGCAGATATTAAATATTTAGTCGCTCTGTTTCTTTAATTTGATGTATTGTCTGTAGATATATAAAAAAGACTCCGTGGCCAGTCGAAATTGAAAGCGTATCCCATGGTTCGAAAGTCTGATAACTCGTGCGTCACCGTTATTTAATTTGAAGGAGACACTGTTTTAGCTGCTAGGGCAAAGATAGTTGAATTTCATTGTAACTTGAATTTGTCATCAAACGGTAAGTACAGTAAGTTTAACCTAAGTTTTGACCTAAAGAACTAACGACAACTCTACTATTACATGAACACAGAAATTAGCGACATTGTTATAAATTGCAATTGACCACTGAGAAGTATAAACTCGTCAAATTAACTGGTTAATATGCATTGAGATGTTGGGCATGGTAAACTATACCTTGCCATATACATTACGTACTGAAACTGGAGAACGCTGTCTGTGTTATAGTTCAGTGTCATGGTGTTAAAGCGTGGAATAGAATATATGAACAAGGCTGTGATTATTCTTCTGTTATATCTTGCAGACAAAGTCCCTTTTGTGTCCTTACTAGCTTTTACAGACTTTTGCTGTTACTTTTTCCTTCACACTGCGAAAGGGAAATAGTTGTGAGTACATATTTGATTTGATTCAGGATGCATGCAACAGTATTCTAACAGACCTCGTTTTTGGTAAATATCCTCATTTATTAATCTACTTCTAATTCTACATACTTATACACTTTAATGAACGTCCACAGTGCGGCTTTTGACTTTTACAATTAAGATTACATTGCAATTATTTCAAAAAGTTAAAGGGAGTAGTGAAGATTCCAAGAATTTTCTAAGCGCTTGTATTGCAAGGTGTTCTCAGTGTGTTCTTAAATATGGTTACAAATTTGCAAAGTTTTAAAGTCGTTTTTAAAGATTTCCAGACATTAACAGCTCTCCGGCCAGTAATAATTTTAATAAGGCGAAATGTTTTTGATCAAACGTTATATGAGAGAATAGATTCTACCAAAAGAGCATATATAGTACAAAAAAGTTGTGCTGAAATTGCCGGCAAAAGTAGTATAACTAACCCTGCCCCAACTAGATATTGTTATTCCCCATTTAGAAGATTTTTAACGCCATCAGTAATTCATTGTCCTTTCACAGGAAGATTCCTTTTGCTTGTCCAGACTGACTTGGATTTTATTCTGATTTCACTTGACTGCTCAAGTAACGGTAAGAACAGTTAACTTAAGATATATAGAAGATATCGTCTGTTTGATGCCCTCGTGTACATGTCTACTGCGCATTAAAAATATTTTTAAATGTTTTTTTAAAATCAAGGACTAATGTATCATTGTCGTTTTAGAGAACGAGCCTTGTTAATGACGTAGGTGAAGTTGAATTTCGTTCTGATCCGCACATCTCAAGTGACGGTTAGAAGAGTAAGTTTAAGCCATGCTTTTATGACTATACGTTTTAGCTTTAAATTAATTTAGATTGCAGAAATATGGAGTTACATATATGAAGGAAAAGTTGCAAAGTCCAGAGCAGAAAAATATGCTTTACAAGGGATCGACCGGATTCCTTGGTGACTTTCAGTTTCATGCTTGCCAATCTTCATCTGTGGTTTTTCTTTCTTGTGTTCATTTTGTTTGTGACTGTCAGTTATGCACGTCTGTCTTAGCCTCTGACTGGCAGCTACATGTGTTTATCTTCGTGTGAGGCCTACAGTTTTGTGTGTCTTAATGGTCTGCGATTTTCAGATTTCCGTGTTATTTTTCTCTGTGAATTGTAAGTTGTGAATCTATCTATGTCTGTGATCAAGACTTTCAGTTTTACGTGTTCCCGTAGATCTGGGGCTTTCAGTTTTCTTAAGCTTATCTTGGTTGGTAAATTTCAGTCTTGCTTGTTTATGGCTCTCTGTGGATTTTAAGGCATGTTTTTCTATCTTGGTCTGAAACTTTCATTTTTTTCAGCGAGGGGTTGTCAATATTTCGCAATTGTGTAGCTCTGAAGTCAAAATTTCAAAATTGCTCTTCTATATCATCCGAGTTAATTACAGGCAAAACAGAGACTCACTATAGAAATACATCATTGAATAAATTAGTGTATTTTTTTCTGTTACCCTATAGACAAACAAAATCGTCCTGTTGTAAAAGAGAGACTGACCGTTCGTCGCTCTCGCGTACTCGAGACCGAGTGAAAGGGAATAACTGGTAAGTTTACTATGTTATTTATAGTTAACTATGTTATTGGTTGTTTTTAGCGCTAAAATGATCCTAATAGTAACGAAAGATTATTCAAGTCGCTAATTATGTTTTCCTGCTAATAACACCTAACAGCAAGCCATCAGACCTGCATGTTTCACGTTACGCAAACAATTCGTCTTTTTAAAGGCAGCGGGAATTCGGTAACAGATTGTTGACCACTCAATTACCCGCATGTTACAATAGATATATTGTTGGAAACATTTCATCAATTTTTGTTTTTTTTCCACGTGCAGTATTAAATTTATGTTATTGTGAATCAAGAATACTCCATTCAAAAAACAAACTCGTGTTGTTATCAGAGCAGTGTGGAACCTAGAATAATTTAGATTTCAGGATGAATTTCAGGTTCGAGAACTTATCACCAAAAGTATCACGCTTATCAACCCGGCAAACTTTAATGTAAAACTTGTCGTAAAAATTAATGCCACAAATTAACACGAACCCAAGACTTGGTATCTTACATGATGCCTTCTCTGTGCAAAGTCAGTGGTATTAAAAATGTGAACAGTGACGTCAACAACGGTCGTTCTTCAGTAATACATCATGGCAATACAATTATAACAACAGCAGTTAAACAAAACTGAGGATACACTAGGCTTGTTCAAAATTTGTCTCAGTTTTATTCTCTTTTATGTTCTGAAGGAACTGTTTAAAATGAACAACCAAGACGAAGTTCTACTAGTCATCTTAATGGGCCTTATGGTTGCCCCCTTCCTTCTCAACACTAGTCGATTTCTAAAAGCCATCGAGCTATGCAAGGAATGCTTGTTCATTCTAAAAGACAGGGTCAGCATAAACGACGAGAAATTAACTAAATTATTCTACAAAAGGATATATTTTATAATGTGGAATGTGAGTAGTCGCATCAGCGATAATAAAAAGGCCATTGAATATGCAGAGAAACTTCTGCAAATTTATCATGAAAGTGGTGAAAGACTTGAGGAATACAAGCTAAGCGTAACGCTTGGGGTAATGTATTTTCGTCAAAATCAATACGCGCAAGCAAGACAACTCTATGAAAAAGGACTACTAATCAGTAAGGAAATTGGAGACAGAATACGAGAAGCGTCCTGTTACAGAGACCTTGGAACTGTGTATCAATTAGTCGGCGAATATGAGAAGGCTAGAGAACATCTCGAGAAATCACTTGTGATCCAGAAAAAAATTGGAAACAGAATAGGAGAAGCGTCCTGTTACGGAAATCTTGGATATGTGTATCTCTCAGCTTGCGAATATAAAAAGGCTAGAGAACATTTCAAGACATCACTTCTGATCCAGAAAGAAATGGGAGACAGAAATGGAGAAGCTGCCTCTTACGGAAGCCTTGGAAATGTGTATCAATCAGTTGGCGAATATGAGAAGGCTAGAGAACATCTCCAGAAATCACTTGTGATCAGGAAAGAAATTGGAGACAGAAAAGGAGAAGCTAGGTCTTACGTGAACCTTGGAGCTGTGTATCAATCAGTTGGCGAATATGAAAAGGCTGAAGGATATCTAGAGAAATCCCTTGTGATCCAGAAAGAAATTGGAGACAGAAAAGGAGAAGCTATGTCTTACGTAAGCCTTGGAAATGTGTATCAATCAGTCGGCGACTATGAAAAGGCTACGAGACATCTCGTGCAATCACTTGTGATCCAGAAAGAAACTGGAGACAGAAATGGAGAGGCTGCCTCTTACGGAGCCCTTGGAGCTGTGTATCAATCACGTGGGGAATGTGAGAAGGCTAGAGAACATATCGAGAAAGCACTTGTGATCCAGAAAGAAATTGGAGACAGAAAAGGAGAATCTATGTCTTACGTAAACCTTGGAAATGTGTATCAATCAGTCGGCGACTATGAAAAGGCTACAAGACATCTCGTGCAATCACTTGTGATCCAGAAAGAAACTGGAGACAGAAATGGAGAGGCTGCCTCTTACGGAGCCCTTGGAGCTGTGTATCAATCACGTGGGGAATATGACAAGGCTAGAGAACATATCGAGAAAGCACTTGTAATCCAGAAAGAAATTGGAGACAGAAATGGAGAAGCTGGCTCTTTCGTAAACCTTGGAGCTGTGTATCAATCAGTTGGCGAATATGAGAAGGCTAGAGAACATATCGAGAAATCACTTGTGATCCAGAAAGAAATTGGAGACAGAAATGGAGAAGCTGCCTGTTACACCAACCTTGGATATGTGTATGAATCAGTTGGCGAATATGAGAAGGCTAGAGAACATATCGAGAAATCACTTGTG
Organism: Orbicella franksi; assembly: GCF_964199315.1. NCBI lineage: Eukaryota > Metazoa > Cnidaria > Anthozoa > Scleractinia > Merulinidae > Orbicella > Orbicella franksi. The sequence goes on from NC_138158.1 coordinate 18,558,426, forward strand.
ATCCAGAAAGAAATTGGAGATAGAAAAGGAGAAGCTGCCTGTTACGGAGCCCTTGGAATTGTGTATAAATCAGTTGGCAAATATGAGAAGGCTAGAGAATATATCGAGAAATCACTTGTGATCCAGAAAGAAATTGGAGACAGAAATGGAGAAGCTAAGTCTTACGTAAACCTTGGAAATGTGTATGAATCAGTTGGCGAATATGAGAAGGTTTTAGACTACTATGAAAAAGCACTGACCATCAGCGAAAGAATTGCTGACAGATATAATATAGCTGTGTCTTACAAAAGCATGGGAAATAATTTTTTCTCTTTTGGAAAGTATAGCAAAGCTAATGAATATAATAAGAAAGCTTTTGTCATCTCCACAGACATTGGTGATAGGGAAGGCGTGACCAGGTTTTACCTGAGCCAAGGAAATGTGGAGCTGGCCGTGGGTAACTCTATCAAGGCAAAAGAATATTATGAAAACGGGCTTGCAATAAGCAAAGAAATTGGACACAGGACAACAGAAGTAACTGGTTACCTATCGCTTGGACATCTGTTTTTCGCGCAGTCTGAATATGATAGAGCGGAAGAATATATCAAGATGGCGCTCGCATTAAGTGAGAAGATTGGAGATATTGCGAAGCAGTCCTATTCCCTCGAAATATTGGCACGCATTAGAATGGAAGAAGGAAGGATTCAGGAGGCTATCTCATATTTCTTTTCTGGTATTGAAAAATGTGACGAAATGCGCGACTCCCTCCGCGACAACGATCAATTTAAGATTTCCTTTTCTGACAGCAATATTCGTTCTTACAGAGATCTCAGTATGTTGCTTTGTGAAATCGGGAATCATACTGAAGCTCTTTATGTTTCAGAGCTTGCAAGGGCAAGGGCTTTGGCAGATTTAATGTCGGCGCAGTACTCTGTGGAGAATAAAATCTCTGCTAATCCTCGAACTTGGACTGGTCTTGAAGTCATCGTGGGCAAAGAATGTAACTGCACCTGTCTGTATGTCTCATATCATTATGACACCATATATTTGTGGATTCTTAAAGCAGGCAGAGTTACATCTTTGCAAAAGATGAAAGGAAATGATCTAATGGCTCGCGAAGGATTAGGTCAACAAGTCGAAGAGTTTTTTGATTTCCGAAGTTTTGGCGTTTTACCAGACGGGATTTGCGAAGACCGATCTTTACACGACCTTCAGCCAGAATCAAAAACATGCGAGGAAGACAGCCATGTAGGTTGGCGAATTGGAGCGGACAGCGAAGTTGACCAAGGACCCAAAATGAACCTTCCTATCTGTTACAAACTTATCATCGCTCCAGTGGTGGACTTTCTTGAGGGTCCCGAAATCATTATTGTTCCTGATCGTGCTTTATATCAAATTCCATTTGCTGCCTTAACCGATAAAAGCGGAAAGTACCTATCCGAGACTTTCAGGATCCGTGTTGTTCCTTCTTTAACAACTCTCAAGCTCCTTAATGAAAGTCCAGCAGACTATCACTGTCAGACTGGTGCATTGATAGTGGGAAATCCTGATGTTGGTGAAGTGCATTTCAATGGAAAACTCACGAACATTTCGAGACTACAATGTGCAGAAAACGAAGCTAAGATGATAGCAGAAAAGCTGGGTGTTGAGCCTTTGTTAGGACAGCAAGCGACTAAGGTGGCAGTACTTCAAGCGATGAATTCAGTGGCTTTGATTCATATCGCCGCACACGGTGATGCTGAAAGAGGAGCAATTGCCCTTGCACCATCTTTTCGTCATCCTAACGGGATACCTCAAGAAGGACTGTACTTATTGACAATGGCAGACATTTCAAAAGTTCAACTGCGAGCTAAACTGGTAGTCCTTAGCTGTTGCCACAGTGCCCGTGGACATACAAAAGCTGAGGGAGCAATCGGAATTGCCCGAGCGTTGTTAGGATCTGGCGCACGCTCAGTGTTGGTGGCACTGTGGGCCCTGGATGACAAATCAACGGAGCAGTTAATGACTCATTTCTACGATCACCTTGTTGCTGGGGAAAGTGCTAGTGAATCTCTGCACGAGGCCATGAAGTGGATGAGAAGCAAGGGCTATGACGTGAACCAGTGGGCGCCTTTTATACTGATTGGAGATGACGTGACATTTGATTTTGGAGAGAAAGGTAAGACTCGATGAAAACACATGCTTTCTTCATTTCTAGCAAAGGTCTCCTGGTATTTTCTCACAATTTCCTTAGATGTACGTTATCGGTCAACTTTGTGTATTTTCAAAAAAGGGTCAGGTTTCTATATCTATTTATTTCTGTACGCTTGTCGTTTGATCTTGTGCGGCTAATGTATTTTACAACTGAACTTAGCTCTGTCGATCATTAGAGTGTAGACCATGAAGTTACGAAACAAAATTGCAACGAAATTTTTGAAAGAATTAAAAAGCACCCTCCTATATCGAAGTTCAGTTACTACATAAAAACTGAGGAGATTTGAAAACTTGCGAATTTTTGGTTTCCTGATTTTCTCGCATTTTGACATCATACTTGATCGTTATTTTGTACGCTGGATACAGCAATGTAATTATGTTCTGTTTATTCTCCCAACAATTTTCAATGTTGTTATAAAAGAAAAATGGATTACCCCTGGCTGGATTGTATGGTCCACCTTCCTTCAAAAGATCTCGCATTATTGTGATATCACCTAAGGCGTCCACATTTAAAGGGGCTAGGTCACGCTATTTTAGCCAATTTTGTTTAATTTTGTTAATTATGGGCTCCGAACGTCAAATTGGCAGAGCAAAAGTCTTTCATTTGCAAAATCACGGCCACATTGCAACTGAGAATGATTTTCCAGCTGTGTAAATGACATTTTGATATAAACTGATATAAATTTGTAAAAAGGTGGGCCGACGTTTTTCAAGTTTACCCAAATACAGTTCATTTCAATCCTCTCCAGTTTTGTCCATCCATGTCCCTTCTTGGCTTTCCTGTGTTTTGTTTGAGATCTTCTATAGTTTTGGGCCGTTTTTGTGATATTTTAGTTAATTCTATGAACATTTGATCAGTGCTGAAATTGCCTAACACTGCGTGACCTAGCCCCTTTAAACTCTGTCCTGAAATTGCTCACGGTTCCAGTAGAAGTTTACAGTTTAACAAGCCACAGCCATGAATCCGGATAATCTGCTAAAATGAATGTACATTTTGTAATTAGGCAACTATTCTTTAAGATAATGAATATAGATGGTTACACATCTTTTGTGATTTGGTTATTTTCTTTGTCAGGTGTTGGGAAGGATGACCAGGACGGCAGCGAGTGATCGCATGAGAAGAAAAATATGCCATGACCTCAACGGTCCCTTCAAGTTCTAGTGCTAAGTTGCATATCAGAAATAAATCGATGTTTAATATTTGGCCTCAGTAGAAATTTTACGCGCTAACCCTTGAAGTTTTTTTAAATATTCACTTTTTTAGCTGAAGCCGTTGCTTCTCTTGCAAGTATAAAATCATTTCTCTAAGATATTTTAGGGGAAAAAAGATTTGAAACTTAACCGAACACTGCAGTGTACAGCTGAGGGTTGAGTGTTGCTGAATGATGATAGAAATTGTTCTGGTCTTTGCTGCGAGGAAAAATAAGGACTGCAATACAGAACTAGGGGCGTTGTTTGAGTTGTATACATATTGTTTCGGTTGGCCAATCATGAAGACCCTTGTAAACGGTGCAGGTCGGCCCTGAGGTTTGATTGACAAACTTAGCGTTTCACATACCAGCGAGACTTGTTAATTTTTTTACAAATGTTGTATATAAAAATTCTCACACTTAGTAGCAATTGTAAAAATAGCTAAATTGAAGAAGTAGGATTTTAAAGTAAAATAGTGTCAGAAACAACATGCATTTCTTTTGCCGTTGTTTCATTTTTGACCCGTTTTTATGGAGAACATCTAGGTTTTGTTAGTATTTTCATGTATCATAGTTTTTTTTTACAAGGAAGAAGAGTTTTACAATTTGAAATTTTATCAAGCATTAAGTTGGTATGTCCAATTAATTACCAAAAGAAATATTAAGAGCATAATTAGCATTTGGAATTTTGTTGAACACTGTGCATGGTTAATTTGCTGTTTACCATGCAGTAAAGTTTACAGATACCTTTGTAAATAGTGCGACTGAAAGAACGTTTTCTTGATAGGTAAATTACAGTGACATGAGAAATTGTTCGCATTATACTTATCACAATTATCCTGAACATTGCCCTTTTGTAAAATAAGAAGAACTTTTCTTCTCTAAAGGCATATACTACTTAGGAAAAATTAACGGGCCTATTGTTTTTTAATTTTAAGTCTAGAGGAATCAATTAAAACTGTAAGTAATTTAAATCTCAGCTGTAGACTTCTTCTCATTTATATTAGATTCTGGACAAAAAAACAATTGCGGCGTCGGCGACACCTGAAGCTTGCTAATAGGCCTTTTGCACGATCCGGTCACATGGTACGGAACTAATTATGCTGGGACGCAAGTTACACAGTGGGACTTTCAAAACAAAGGAAAGTAGGGCTAGACTGGTACGAGTTCCTTTGTTTTAGAAGTCCCATTGTGTAACTTGTGTCCCAGTATAATCAATTCCGTACCATGTGACCGGATCGTGAAAAGGGCCTATTGCCAACTTCAAGTCGATAAAAGTAAATTAGCTACATTAAATTAAAGTCCAAATTTCGAGAGTTGCCCTTTCCTTTATGGTAGCAAGATCCGGTCATTATGGTAGCTGTGCGTTTAGAATTCGCTACGGCGGCTCATTTACTATTTTCCAACTCAAGTTGAAGTTGTTAGCTAAGTATTGCTTAAACTGAGGGTCAACAGTTTTACACTTGGATTTTTTTCCTTTTAGATGAATGTTCTTTGCTCATTTGACTAGGAGTGGTAGGGTGGAGGGAAGAAAAGCTGTATATATATTCCATTGTCCTCTGTCTGATTACGGTAAAGAAACGCTGCTATGTATTAAATTTTGCACGCTTTCGTTGAAGGGCGGAAACGGTGAGAAAAATACCCTTAGATTTCCCCTGCGCTGTGACTAACTACCCGAGTGAGTAAGACTAAAACCAGCAGAATCGCTCGGAATTACCTCTTTCCAACAAGAAAATGATGACTATTGACATTATGCCATATAATAAATCCGTTTATGGCAAAACATTGTTCGGTCAGGCAGGCTGGATGTTAGCCTCGTTCATTTTTGTTTCTTTTTTTCTTTGGATCTCGACGCATACACGGCGCAAAGAAGAACTGGGCCAATATCCGCAGCCATCTTGACCTCATGCCTTGTCACTGAATAACCAATATAACCGTTTGTTTTGCGCCATTAATTTTTTTTATCCAGGACAGTTATCAATTCATGCCAATAACTTTAACCCAAATTGATATCGAAATTCACAGTTTCATACGAAGTTAACACTGTTATCAAGTGAAACGCATACACGTTTAGCTTCGTCAGCTCCTAGCCTGAAAATCTCGAATAATTTTAGCGACTCTCGACGTTTTCAGTAGGGAGTTTACGAAACCACAACGGTAATTGCAACGGGAACGTCACTGAACAAAAGGTTTAATGAGCAGAACAATGGCTGTGCACGTGCGTTATAATTCTTGGTACATTTCTTTGCCGTCCTCTGCAAGACAACAACGTGAAATGACCAAATATTAATTTTGCGTTGTCTGGAGAACGTGAACCAAGACGGCTAATTATTCAGTTAAATTTTTATTTCAAATTAATCGCTTTGTACCGGACTTATAGTTTTGCTGTAGTTTTGACAGTGATAAACAAAGTAAATGACTTTAGAGTATCTCAAGATTCGCAGGTTAAATATAAATTCGTTTTTTAATCGACGTTGTTCTCGGCGTCGCTGTCGTGGTTTCGTAAACTCCCTAATGTGAATTTTTTTTTTATTGTTTTATTTTATTTTATTTTATTCCTTCAATTCCTAGCTAATACACAGATATGTAAATATAACGTAAAGAAAGTAAATAGTAACCGATAGTGCTTTATAAGGAAGAAAAAAACGCATAAAACAGAAATTGACATCTTGGCGCCATTGTCAAGGAAAACTAATTAAATATGCGATTTCAAGAGTAACTAAGAGTTCAGAGTTCACTGTGATGCCCGATTTGTCTACAGCTAGGGACTTTCTTAACACCCTCAACCACGCTCACCCCGCCATCAACTTCACTATGGAGGTCGAAAATGATGGAATGCTTCCCTTCCTCGGTACTCAACTCCTAAACAGAGCGCCTCGTATTGAAACTAAAGTGTTTGTGAAGCCAACAAACAGTGGTCTGCTTCTCCATTACCACAGTCATGTCGATAATAGGTACAAGCGCGGACTATTGACAACTATGCTCGATCGCGCACATCGCCTGTCTTCGTCATGGTCCTACTTCACTGAGGAGTGCGAACGACTGAAGTCTGTTTTCTCTAAACTGAAATATCCCAAGCACCTTGTTGACTCCACTGTCAAAACCTTCCTAAATTTAAAGGTCGCTGACCAGCCCTCATTACGGTCCAGATCTACGACAGAAAACACTACTCGGGTTGTCATACCCTTTAAAGACCAGGAGTCTGCTAATATCGTGAAGACACAGTTGAAAGATCTCAGTGTGAAGCTGCAGACTAGTGTTCAACCGGTATTTACGAGCCGCAAGATTGCCCAGGAGTTCTCGACAAGCGAACCTAAGCCTCAGCTCATTGATCAACAATGCGTTGTGTATAACTTCAAGTGTGACCAGTGCGATGCTGGTTATGTCGGTTACACCCGTGGCCATCTGTTCGTACGCGTTGATGGACATAGAAGCAAGACCTCGTCAGTACGCAATCACTATGATAATAGACACGCAGGCAGAATTCCGGATGACCTTCGCAATTGTTTTAGCGTGTTGAAAAAATGCCACAACAAGTTTGATTGTCTCATTAATGAGATGTTACTCATTAGACAATTACGACCGTGTTTAAATGTACAATCAGACTCAGTTCGCGCTAAAGTCTTTTTCTAACTTATGCAAATTAGAAACTCTGAACTCTTAGTTACTCTTGAAATCGCATATTTAATTAGTTTCCCTTGACAATGGCGCCAAGATGTCGCCGAAACGTCGGATTTGTCTATCGTTAGTTTTTGCCTGTATATGTTTATCTAAATCATTGTTAATTAAAACAGAAATTATATCACTTAAATTGAATTACATCGTACATTGGAAGGAGAGGAGAGGGGCACATCTAGATAAACTAATTTTGTGCCCCTAAAAGTTATGTATAACTTGAGATTATTAATAAAAAGAAAAAGAAAAAGAAGAGGAAAAATGACAAAATAGTTCAGAAAGTTATAAATAGATAACGTTTTCAAGGTACCAGCGTAAAAGTGCTTTTCGAAACATTTTTTCAGATGGTTTGTCTTTAATGGATTGCGGAATATTATTCCAAAAGAAACTTTCAATAATGCTGGGGCAAAATCTCCTAAGATTAGTTCGAAATGAAGGTATTGCAACTTGGTTGGATGATGCACTACGGGTACTGTAATTATGTAGTTCAGATGCTAATGAAACAGGTAAATTAGGAAACTTATCATAGTGGAAATAATCATAAAAAAGCATACACGTGTTCAGTTTAACAATATGAGGAAATTTCAGAAAGCCTAAGGATGTGTAGTGTGGAGTTATTGATCCTATTAAAGGAACATCATTTATAACACGAACCGCTTTGTTTTGTAATTTTATGATTTGAGACAATGGAGCGTTATAATTATTTCCCCAAAGTGTACAAGCATAGGTAAGGTAAGGATAAATAAGAGAATAATACACACTAATAAGTGTTGCTTTTGATACATAATGTTTCAACTTAACCATTATATTTATATTTTTGCTAATTTTGCCACATTTGTAGTCAATATGGTCAATCCAAGTGAGGTGACAATCAATATACACGCCAAGATATTTTACACAAAAGGACTTCTCTAAATGAACGTTTGCTACAGTTAGTGGTTGATAAAGATTGTAACTTTCCTTTTGACGGGGCATAAAAATAAGAACCTTAGTTTTTGTCAAATTTAGAGTCAATTTATTACTGCACAACCATTCGTAGACAGCAGGTAAATGATTGTTGATTTCACACAAAATACTGTCAAGATCATGTCCGGAAGCTGCTAAAGATGTATCATCTGCATATAATCTCGTAGAAAAAATACACGAAGTAATGAAAAAACATACTTCGGAAGGTTTGTCGGTCCTTGTGGTCCATGCTGCGCGAGATATTCATACACTATTTTATTGGGTTAAAAGCTTCAAAATTTCGGGATCAGCTGGAGGAAAAAAAACATCAACAAGTGTTCACAAAGAGTATGACCACAAGACGTTTATCTTTTTGCTACGAGTCCTCTCCCGTGCGAGCTCAAGACAAAATAAAGGGTCTGTGCATGGACAGACTAAGAAACAAACTCGGTATTTATTTGTCCGCAACCATATTGATCCTTTTAAAAGACAGCCGGCGAGAATTCGAACATTCTCGGGCCCAAAATTCAGCTGCGAAATAGAGCATTTCACACCTGACCCGAGCAAATTGTTTGGGCCGGAATTGGGTTCACTGCGGAATTGGTCAAAATTTGAATTCATTTAGAAATTAACTTATACCTGCAAACTTTCCTGATAACTAAGAAATGGGCTGAAAGTTTTCACTGATCATGATAGCCGAGAAATCACCAAAAGTTTAACTGAGAAAACGACATTTCAGCAGCCCTATCCGGATCCGCTCTTACTGTAATCGGTCAAAACGGAACATGGGAAAGTCATACGAACAGGTGATGACGTAAGCTTATTTGGGGGAATCCCTTGGTTCTTGTTTATTACCTAATCACTAAAAACGAAGCGTAAAATGCTTATTAACTAAGTGAGGGGAGCCCCTTCTGTAGACGAGCGACGTGTTCTTTTTGGAATGTACGGTATGGACGAGTCTTTTAAATTATAATTACGATTTGAAATCTGTCAGAAACGTTTTCACGATTTGACAACTGAGAAATCCAAAAGGGTAACTGAGAAACAACATTCCAGGACGTTTGTCCAGGCCTCCTCAGTTATTGTAATCACTCAAGGAGAATAGGTGATGACGTAAGCTCGTTCTTAATTATTGCCTAATTACAAAAAACAAAGTACAATTTGTTACTTAAATTAATACTGGAGACCACGTCCGCAGACGATTTTATAACCTATATGAACTGGTCACCCACGGGATTAAACCGTATCGCTCATTCCAAATAATAAGAAAATATAAATGACAGACCAGGTCTTGTGACACTACATACAAATTATGAGAATAAAGAGACACGTCTGAGTTAACTTGTGAATATTTCATTTTTTAATTAGAGGAAGAAGGAGTCGAGTTATTATTAGGGAGTTTTAAGCAAACCACAACAGCAACATAATGATAACAAAAGAAACATAAGCTTTATACTAACGATAACAACGTGGAATTAGGAAATTCGGCGTATTATGTAAAAAGTGAGTGATGAGAAAACGTTACATGACTGACGTCAGCAATGACTGGAAAATCTTGCTTCTCTGATGAACGTTTGTCTTTCAAATGTAAAATGACAGATTTATGGGAAGTTGCGTCAGGTAGTGGTCATGGGTGGATTTTGACAAGGTACGATGAACTACGAATGAAAACTGAAACACAATGGAAAATGAAATCTTGAATGTAAAGATGTTGACATGACAACAGTATAATTTACCTCAATGCACAGTCACGTGATCAAAGGAATAAGTTTCGTAACTTACCGGTCCTCTGTTATCATATAATTGCAGTTTCGTATTTATTTAGCTTGATTTCGAGCGATGCGTAGAGAATTCATTTCTCTACTGTACTCTAAATTGTCCTACCAACAACCCACCCATCGTGAATTTATTTATGACAACTGTTGTCCTAAGAGGGGACGGGGGAGGCGGTGGGGTAGAGAGTTTCACCATCGTTGGTTCTTGTTAACCTGTACTACCATTGGAATCCTAATCCTAATCTTTCGACCAATTTTTTGCTCTCCTGTCGAAGATGTCGGGAAATTAAATTTGCCTCGATTTTTTAAACCACCTGATCTTTGGCACCAATTTATGTTACGCTTTCTGGTTCGGTAAATCGGAAGGCTCGAAAAGTCGATTCGATTCACCATTTTAGGGGAAAAGGACTTTTTAATGAACTTCTCTCAGTTCCAATTTAAAGCGAATTGACTGTTGTTTGGATCGGGCGATTAGCCAAGGGATTTCCGTCAATTCTAGCCGGTGCTAAATGTCCACAGAAATCAGGCTGGCAGAATGGTGCAAACACAAACACAATGATTGGATAATAAGAGAGATGAAGGAAAGAGAATTAATTTCCAATGTAGGCGTTCTTCCTCAAGTTATTTTTAGACATGGTACCCAGTTTTTCCGCGGATAAAGTTACCACGCGCGTTAGGGTTAGGCTACCAATTCAAGTCAACAGAACTTCCCCTTAGGGCCTGTTTACAAGGACGGAGGGTTACCCTAGCAAGCGGGTTAACCCTTGCTGGAGGGCAAAAGATAGCCCGCGTTTACAAGCAAAATTTAACAGGTAGGGTAACCCTACAACCTGGGACAACTTAATGCGCGGTTACACTCAAAGGGTCTGGAACAAGTAGAAAATTAACCCGGGTAAGCGGGTGAACCCTATCTGGAGTGTTTACAAGGGGAAAAGTTAACCCGCCTGCCAAGGTAACCCTAGCACGCAGATAGGGTAACTCGCCTACCCGGGTCACCCTGGCTGTCTTGTAAACACGACGAAGAAAAAAAGGAGGAAATGTGTGAGTGCTAGCTAGGGTAACCCTCTCTGCCTGTTACCTGCAGGCCCTTAGAAACATACTTTCCCACAGAATAGCTTTGTCTGAACTAAAGACTTTGTCATGCTGATTATGATTGCAACTCCTGCATGTGTCGCTTCAGTCATCTCATCGCACATTTCCTTAACCGTCTGCAACACAGACGAAAGTTAAACAGTTATTATTCATTGAGTCATACATGTGTGTACAGCATACATTAAGAAAACAAACATGTACCAGCTAAACTGTGTAAGTGTGACTTACATCGAGGATGGAAACTGAAACACGAGGGAAAAAAAATGAAACGTGCCTATTGTGTAGCAATGACAAATGTTATTATACGCCAAAATAGGACTGTGCCACATGCCTCAGAATAGGTGATAGGGCTGGATAGGCTAAAGGGAATTACAAATTTCAGTATAGCTGCTGCGGGCTGCAGATATTAAATATTTACTCGCTCAGTTTCTTTAATTCGATGCATGGTCTGTAGATATATCAAAAAGACTCCGTGGCCAGTCGAAATCGAAACCGTATCCTATGGTTCGAAAGTCTGATAACTCGCGCGTCACTTTTATTTTGAAGGAGACGCTGTTTTAACTGCCAGAGGCTAGAAATTGGAATTTCATTCTGATTTGAATTTGTCATTGAACGGTAAGTACGTACAGTAAGTTTAACTTAAGTTTTGAACTAAAGAACTAACGAAAACTGTTTTCTATTTAAAATAAACTATACCATGACATGAACCTAGAAATTAGTAACATTTTATAAAAAGTGCAATTGACCACTAAGAAGTATAAACTAGTCAAATTAACTGGTTAATATGTATTGAGATGTTGGGCATGGTAAACTATACCTTGCCATATACATTACATAAAACTGAAGAAAAATATCTTTCGTGGAAGAAAAAAGAAAAAATTGATTCCGAAAAGATGGGTGGGCGCTGAACGGAAAATTTATATTTGACTCTCAGCTCTGACAGAAGTAACAAATTAAAAATGAGGTATTTGGGTTTCTTTGGTAGTAGAAATCTATCTATGTTATAGTTCAGTATCTTGGTGTTAAAGCATGGAATAGAATATACGAACAAGGCTGTGATGATTCTTCCGTATCTTGCAGACAAATTCCCTTTTGTGTTCTGACGAGCTTAGCTTTTACAGGTTTTTGCTGTCATATTTTTCCTCACACTGCGAAACAGAAATAGTGGTGAGTACATGTTTGACTTGATACAGGTTTCCTGTGACAGTATTCTAACAGACCTCGTTTTTGGTAAATATCCTCACCTATTAATCTAATGCTTATTCTACATAAATACATACACACTTTAATGAAACTCCACAGTGCGGCTTTTGACTTTTTCAATTAAGATTACATTCCAATTGTTTCAAAAAGTAAAAAGAAGTAGTGAAGATTCCAAGAATTTTCTAGGCGCTTGTATTTCAAGGTGTTCTTGAAAATTGTCACAAATTTGCAAAGTTTTTAAATCGTTTGTAAAGATTTCCAGACATCGACAGTTCTCCGGACAGTAGTAATTTTAAATATAAGGCTGCTGTAAGGTTTATAAGGCTAAATTTTGTTGATCAAACGTTATATGATAGAACAGGTTCTACCAAAACAACATATATAGTACAAAAAAAAAGTTGTGCTGAAATTGCTGGCAAAAGTAGTATGAAGTAAAGGATTCAGACTGCCCTCGTATAACTAATCCCAACTGGTCATTGTTATTTCCCATTTAGATGATATTTAATGCCATCAGTAATTCATTGTCATTTCACAGGAAGATTCCTTTTGCTGATCCAGACTGAATTGGATTTCATTCTGATTTTGACTCCTCAAGTCACGGTAAGAACAGCAAACTTAAGATATATAGAAGATATCGTCTGTTTGATGCCCTCGTTTACATTTCTACTGTGCATTAAAAATATTTTGAAATGTTTCTTTTAAAATCAAGGACTAATGTGTCATTGTCTTTTTAGAGAAAGAGCCTTGTTGATGAGGTAGGTGAAGCTGGATTTCGTTCTGATTCGCACATCTCAAGTGACGGTTAGAATAGTAAGTTTAAACCATGTTTTCATGGCTATATGTATTCGGTTTAAATTAATTTAGATTGCAGAAATGTGGAATTACATATGTGAAGGAAAAGTTGCAAAGCTCAGTGCAGAAAATTAACCTTTAGAAGGGATCGACTGGAATCCTTGGCTACTTTCAGTTTCATGCTCGCTAATCTTCGTCTGTGGTTTTTCTTTCTTGTGTTCATTTTATTTGTGACTGTCAGTTTGTCACGTCTGTCAGCCTCTGACTGGCAGCTAAATGTGTTTATCTTCGCGTGAGGCCTACAGTTTGAGCTTCTTAATGGTCTGCGATTTCCAGATTTCCGTCTTATTTTTCTCTGTGCCGAATTGTGAGTTTTGCGTCTATCTAAGTCTGTGACCGAGACTTTCAGTTTAGCGTGTTCCTTTAGATCGGCGGCTTTCAGTTTTCCTGAGCTTATCTTGGTCGGTAAATTGCGGTTTTGATTGTTTATGTTTCTTTGTGAATTTTATGACATGTTCGTCTATCTTGGTCTGAAACTTTCATTTTTTTCAAGTAGGGTTTGTCAGTAGTATCTCGCAATTGTGTAGCTCTGAATTCAAAATTTCAAAATTGTTCGTCTATATCAGCGGAGTCTAATTACAGGCAAAACAGAGTCTTATTATAGAAATACGTGCATTGAATAAACTAGTGCTTTTTTTCTGTTATCCCGTAGACAAACAAAGCCGTTTTCTTGTAAAAAGGGAGCTTACGAATCGACGACTTTCGGACGACGGCGCCGTTGGGTCACCTTATAGTCTCGCGTCGTCGTCCTGTAGAAATTTGAATTTACGATTCGCAGTAAAGACGACGGCGTTTATGCGCGACCGGCAAATTTTTTTTGTCTCAGGAGCTCGAGAAAAAAAATACTCAAGACAGACCAACAAAATGTGCTAGCATGGCAGAAAAGAAAGCGCAGCTGTACGTCGAGAAAAATTTGGGTTCTAAAAGATTAGGTTGGCTATAAGACCACTCAAAACAACAGAGGAAAAATCGCCTAGCTCTCTAGTTGAGCTATCTAGTCCTTGTTTCTAACTGTCGACACGAATGCTAAAACTTTTTAGTCCTTTCAAATTCATTGTACACCAAAAAATGTCTTATATTTCAGTGAAGCGTGATTAAAATGAAAGATTTTTCATACAGCAATTTGCTTTTCATTCAGACCGTGTCGTGCTTTGACCGCTTTCAGTGTTGGTTGAACTCATAGCGTTCGCCATGGCACTGTAGAAGGTCGTTTCTTGAACGAAAACAGGCAAATAAAATTAAAATCAAACATCAAGGACATGCCCCTAATGTGATACTTAAATTATCTGGCAAAAAATACCCGAAGTATCGAGGGAAAACTTTGAAAACTAACCTCACGGCCTCCTGTTTCCAAGACGCCGGCAAATCGCTCTCACCAACGCCGTCGACTTTGGCGCGAAGCTGGGAAGTGCACAGAAACGCATGCGCAGTGAGCATGTCACGCAATCTAACGGCGGCGTCGTGCAAAAGTCGTCGATTCGTAAGCTCCCTAAAGAGACACTCACGACATTCGTTGCTTTTGCATCCTCGAAACCGAGTGAAAGGGAATAACTGGTACGTTTTCTATGTTATTTATGGCTAAACACGTTATTGTTTGTTTTTCAAACAAAAATGATCCTAATGGTAACGAAAGATTATTGAAGTCGCTAGTTATGTTTTCCTGCTAATAAACCCTGACAGTGAAAACATGACAGTCCTGTGTCACCTTACGCAGACAATTCGTCTTTTTAAAGGCAGCGGGAATTCGGTAACAGATTGTTGACCATTTAATTATGCGCATGTCAGGATAGACATATTGTTGGAAACGGCTTCATCAGTTTTTCGTCTTTTTGCACGTACAGTATTAAATTTATAATGTTATTGTGAATCAAGAATTCTCGATTCGAAATAACAAACTCTTGTTGTTATCAGAGCAGTGTGGAACGTAGAATAATTTGGATTTCAGGATGAATTTCAGTTTCCAAAACTTGTCACTAAAAGTATCACACTTTTAAACCAACACTTAATCTAAAACTTGTCGTAAAAATGAATGCGGCGAATTAACACGGGCCCAAAACTTCCTTGCTAACTTACAAAGAGAAAAATATTCCTTAAGTGTATGAGAGCTTTTTTTCACACCAGATTTTAAAAATCGAAGAGCATAATGGATAATTTGTTTTTTTATGAAAACTCTTTCGTCTTCAAAAATTTCCATTTAATCACAGTAGATAAACTGAGCCACACCTGCAAACGTTCCGAGAGTCTACATGAAAATAAATCGATTACTTTCCTCGTTTACAACCTTTTAGTAGCGTTACCCTTTCCCAGGAGGTCATAGTAGAGTGGAATCTTTGTTTAAAATAATTCATCAGTTTGTCTAATTGGCATCAGGGTCCGTCAGGGATTCACTTTCTGATCATGATCCAGCTAAAAGGTTATCAATTCCGAATATTGAGCGGGCATTACACGATTTACTGTCCCAGTAAATTTTGTACCCGGTGTATTTTCTTTGAGAACCTCCAAATATTAAAAAAGGATGTATTGGGTTTTAGTTGACGCTTTCATTGCCCAGAAATTCAGTATTTTTTTTGAAGGACAAAATTACTTGAATATATCAACCATGAAGGCAAATTCACCAGTTAATTGATATCAAAAGCTCCATAAATGTTTGGGAGTCATTGGTATCTAGCATGATGTCTTCTCTGTGCAAAGTCGGTCGGGTATCTCGCATTACTTTTCTCATGTTGAAAAATGCGAGGAAATGCGCGGCTCCCTCCGCGACAACGATCAATTTAAGATTTCCTTTTCTGATCGCAATATTCCTTCCTACAGAGATCTCAGTATGTTTCCCTGTGAAACCGGAAATCCTACTGAAGCTCTGTATGTCTCAGAGCTATCGAGGGCCAGGGCTTTGGCAGATCTGATGTCAGCTCAGTACTCTGTGGAGAATAAAATCTCTGCTAATCCTCGAACTTGGGCTGGTCTTGAAGGCATCGTGGACAAAGAATGTAACCGCACCTGTCTGTACGTCTCATATCATTCTGACAGCATTTATTTGTGGACTCTTAAAGCAGGCGAAGTCACACATTTCCAGAAGATAAAAGGAAATGACCTTATTGCTCGGGAAGGTTTAAGTCAGCGTTTGGATGAGTTTTTTGATTTCAGAAGTTTTGGCGTTTTACCAGAGGAGCTTTGTGAAGACCAATCTTTACACTGTTTTCAGCCAGAATCCAAAACAGACGAGGAAGACAGCCATAGAGGTTGGCGAATTGGAGAGGAAAGTAAAGCTAACCAAGACCCAAAATGAACCTTGCTATCTGTTACAAACTTATCATCGCTCCTGTGGAGGGCTTTCTTGAGGGCCCTGAAATCATCATTGTTCCTGATCGTGCCTTATACCAAATTCCATACGCTGCCTTAACTGGTAAAAGCGGAAAGTACTTATCCGAGAATTTCAGGATCCGTGTCGTTCCTTCTTTAACAACTCTCAAGCTCATTAATGAAAGTCCAGCAGACTATCACTGTCAGACTGGTGCATTGATAGTGGGAAACCCTGATGTTGGTGAAGTGCATTTCAAAGGAAAACTCACGACAATTTCGAGACTACAATGTGCAGAAAACGAAGCTAAGATGATAGCAGAAAAGCTGGGTGTTGAGCCTTTGTTAGGACACCAAGCGACTAAGGCGGCAGTACTTCAAGCGATGAATTCAGTGGCCCTGATTCATATCGCCGCACACAGTGATGCTGAAAGAGGAGCAATTGCCCTTGCACCATCTTTTCGTGTTCCTAACGGGATACCTCAAGAAGGACTGTACTTATTGACGATGGCAGACATCTCAAAAGTTCAACTGCGAGCTAAACTGGTAGTCCTTAGCTGTTGCCACAGTGCTCGTGGACAGACAAAAGCCGAGGGAGCTGTTGGAATTGCCCGAGCATTCTTAGGATCTGGCGCACGCTCAGTGTTGGTGGCACTGTGGGCCCTGGATGACAAAGCAACAGAGCAGTTAATGAGTCATTTCTACGATCACCTTGTTGCTGGGGGAAGTGCTGGTGAATCTCTACACGAGGCCATGAAGTGGATGAGAAGTGAGGGCTATGACGTGAACCAGTGGGCACCTTTTATACTGGTTGGAGATGACGTGACATTTGATTTTGGAAAGAAAGGTACGATTCAATGAAACCATGCACGTGCTTTCTTTATATCTAGCAAAGGTCTCCGGGTATTTACTCACAATTTTCTTAGATGTTATAAGTCAACTCTGTGTATTTTCAAAACAGGGTCAGGTTTCTATATCTAATTATTTCCGTACGCTTGTCATTTGATCTTGTGCGGCTAATGTATTTTACAACTGAAGTTAGCTCTGTCGATCATGAGTGTTGACCATGAAGTTACGAAACAAAATTGCAACGAAAGTTTTGAAAGAATTAAAAAGCACCCTCGTATGTCGAAGTTCAGTTACTACATGAAAACTGCGGAGATTTGAAAACTTGCGAATTTTTGGCTTCCTGATTTTCTCGCATTTTGACATCACACTTGATCGTTATTTTTTGCGCTGGATTTAGCAATGTAATTATGTTCTGTTTAATCTCCAAAAGCAATTTTTAATGTTGTTGAAAAAGACAAAGAGATCACCGTTGGCTGGTTTGTATGGTCCACCTTTCTTCAAAAGATCTCGCAACATTGTGATGTCACCCAGTCACCCAAGGCGTCCATATCAAAATTCTATCCTCAAATTGCTTACGCTTCCTGTAGAATTAAGTTTACAGTTTAACAAGCAACAGCCATGAATCCGGATAATATGCTAAAATGAATGTATATTTTGTAATTAGGCAACTATTCTTTAAGATAATGAATATAGATGCTACACATCTTTTGTGGTTTGTTTACTCTCTTTGTCAGGTGTTGGCAAGGATGACCAGGACGGCAGCGAGTGATCGCGTGAGAAGAAAAATATGCCATGACCTAATGACCTTTAAGTTCTAGTGCTAAGTTGTATATCAGAAATAAATCGATGTTTAATATTTTGCCTCTGTAGAAATATTACGCGCTAATCCTTGAAGTTTTGTTAAATATTCACTTTTTTTAGATTGAGCCATTGCTTCTCTTGCAAGTATAAAATCACTTTTCTAAGTTATTTTAGCGAAAAAAGATTTGAAACTTAACCGGATCGTGCAGTGTACAGCTGAGTGTTAAGTGTTGCTGAATAAATTTTGGTATCGGAATTAGGAGTGCAATACCAAACCGAGGCTTGACTGAAAAACCTTTTTTTTTACAAAGCGGCAAGACTCGTTAAATTTTTTCCAAATATTGTACATGAAAAATTCTCACACTTACTAGCAATTGTAAAAGTAACTTAATTGAAGAAGTAAGATTTTAAAGAAAAATAACTCAGAAACATTTCCTTTGCCGTTGTTTCATTTTTGACCAGTTTTTATGCAGAACATCTAGGTTTTGTTAGTATTTTCATTAATCATAGTATTTTTTACAAGGAAGAAGAGCTTTACAATCTGAGATTTTATCAAGCATTAAGTGGGTATGTCCAATTAATTATCAAAAGAAATGATAAGAGCATAATTAGCATTTTGAATTTCTGTCGAGCACTGTGCATGGTTAATTTGCTGGGCCATGCAGTAAACTTTACAAATACCTTAAATACCTTTGTAAATAGTGCGACTGAAAGAACACTTACTTGACAGTTAAATTAGAGTAACATGAGAAATTGTTCGCATTATACTTATCACAATTATCCTGAACATTGCACTTTTGTAAAATAAGAAGAACTTTTCTTCCCTAAAGGCATGTACTACTTAGGAAAAAATGACGACCCTATTGTTTTTTAATTCTAAGTCTAGAGGAGTCAATTAAAACTGTGAGTAATTTAGATCTCAGCTCCAGTCCATTTCTGTAGACTTCTTCTCAGATATATATTAGGTTCTGGACAAAAAACAACTGCGGCGTCGGCGGGACCTGAAGCTTGCTAATTGTCAACTTCAAGTTGATAAAAGTAAATTAACTGCTCTAGCTACATACACTATAGAAAGTTGACATTTCGAGAGTTGACCTTTCCTTTATGGTAGCAAGATCCGGTCATTATGGTAGCTGTGCGTTTAGAATTCGCTATGGCGGCTCATTTACTTTTTTCCAACTCAAGTTGAAGTTGTTAGGTAAGTATTGCTTAAACGTGTCAACAGTTTTATACATGGATTTTTTTCTTTTAGTTGAATGTTCTTTGCTCATTTGACTAGGAGTGGTAGGGTGGAGGGAAGAAAAGCTGTATATATATTCCATTGTCCTCTGCCTGATTACGGTAAAGAAACGCTGCTGTGTATTAAATTTCGCACGCTCTCGTTGAAGGGGAGAAACGGCGAGAAAAATGCCCTTAAATTTCCATTGCGCTGTGACTAACTACCCGAGTGAGTAAGACTAAAACCAGCAGACTCACTCGGAATTACCTCTTTCCAACAAGAAAGTGATGACTATTGACATTATGTCATATCATAAACGCGTTTTTGGTAAACATTGTTCGGTCAGGCAGGCTGGATGTTAGCCTCGTTAATTTTTGTGTTTTTGGATCTCGACGCATAGACGGCGCAGAGAAGAACTTGGCCAATATCCGCGGCCATCTTGACCTCATGCCTTGTCAATAATCAATATAACCGTTTGTTTTGGGCCGTTATTTTTTTGTCCGAGGACTAGGTGTATTCATCATAAAACACCTCACTGATAGTTCTATACAGAAATTAATTCATGCCAATAACTTTTACCCAAATTGATATCGAAATTTACAGTTGCATACGAAGTAAACACTGTTATCGAGTGAAATTCATACACGTTTAGCTTCGTCAGCTCCTAGCCTGAAAATTTTGAATCATTATATAGCGTCTTTCGACGTTTTTAATGTAAATTCTAATACACGAGCTGATGGGAAAAACACAATTCGGGAGGTTTGTCGGTCCTTGTGGTCCATGCTGCGCGAGATATTCATACACTATTTTATTGGGTTAAAAGCTTCAAAATTTCGGGATTAGTTGGAGGGAAAAAAACATCAGGAAGTGTTCACAAAGAGTATGACCACAAGACGTTTATATTTTTGCAACGAGGTTTCATTTCCTGTCCGGTTAATACTTTTGGGAATTCAAAAAAGGGCCTGTGCATAGACAGACGAGGAAACAAATTCGATATTTATTTGTCCTCAACCATATTGATCCCTTTAAAGGACAGCCGGCGAGTATTCGAACATTTTCGGGCCCAAAATTTTAGCTGTGAAATGAAGCATTTCACGTCTGACCCGAGCAGATTGTTAGTTCTCAGAGGGCTGGAATGGGATTCACTGCGGAATTGGTCAAAATTTGAATTCATTTAGAAGTTAACTTATAACTACATACTTTACTGATAACCAAGAAATGGGCTGAAAGTTTTTACTGATCATGATAGCCGAGAAATCGCCAAAAATTTAACTGAGCAACGAGATTTCAGCAGCCCTATCCGGACCCGCTCTTATTGTAATCGGTCAAAACGGAACATGAGAAAGTCATACGAACAGGTGATGACGTTAGCTTATTTGGGGGAATCCCTCAGTTCTTGTTTTTACCTAATCACCAAAAACGAAACGTAAAATGCTTATGAACTAAGTAAGGGAGAACCTACTCTGAAGACAAGCGACGTGCTCGTTTTGAACTGTACGGTATGGACGCGTCTTTTAAATTATAATTAAGATTTGAAAATCTATCAGAAATGGGCTGAAATTTTGACGATTTGACAAGAGAAATCCAAAAAAGTTATCTGAGAAACGACATTCCAGGACGTTTTTCCAGGCCCCCTCAGTTATTGTAATCACTTAAGAAGAATAGGTGATGGCGTAAGCTCGTTTTTGTTTATTGCGTAATTAACAAACACGAAGCACAACTTGCTAGTTAAATTAATACTGGAGACTACGTCTGCAGACGGTCTTGTAACCTATATGAAATGATCACACACGGGATCAAACCGTATCGCTCATTCCAAATAATAAGAAAATAGAAATGACAGACCAGCTCTTGTTGCACTATAAACAAATTCTGAGAATAAACGTGACACATCTGAGTTAACTTGTGAATATTTCACTTTTTAATTAGAGGAAGAGGGAATCGAGTTATTATTAGGGAGTTTTAATTAAGCAAACCACAACCGCAACGTAATGGTAACAAAAAAACATAAACTTTATATTAAAGATAACAACGTGAAATGACCAAATTCAGCGTACATGTTTAGTATGTAAAAAGTATATGATGCCATTTTTCTGAGAAAAATGAAAATGATACATGACGGAAGTCAGCAATGACTGCTGAAAAAACCTTGAGTCTCCGATGCACGTTTGTCTTTCATATGTAAAATGAAAGAGTTATGGAAAGTTGCGTCAAGTAGTCATGGGTGAATTTTGACAAGGTGCGATGAGCTACGAATGAAAACTGAAACACAATGAAAAATGAAATCTTGAATGTAAAGATGTTGACATGACAATAGTATCTTGATTTACCTTAATGTACAGCCACAGTTAAGTGCGACAAGTTGTCGTTCAGCGTATTTTAAATGATGGTTTGAGTGGGAGAAAATAAGGCTTTCCTTTTCTTTAAATTGCTCCTTGGACAGGATCTGAAGGTTTGCGATGCAAGTAAATTTATGGTGTAAAGCTGTTGTAAAACAAGCAAATTCCGTCTGGCAAGTCAATAAATCATCAGTACTCGAGTAGTTCGCATTTAAGTCTAGACAAGAAACTATATGCCACGTTAAACAATTGGAAATCACCTATACGCTTGTCTTTGACGTAATGAATTGAATAAAGAAATCAGAAACTTATGTAGACTGTTTACAATGCCATAGTTTTCGGTCTACTTGAAGAGTTTAAACGCGGCCAATATCTTGGTTTTCTATGAATAAAAGAAATATGGGAAGAGAAAAGAAGCTCTTTCCAGTTTTCGCTCGCCATGAACAAAACAATATGGTGGTAATCGACCTCGATCTTAAACCACACTGTAAAATAACGGATCGCAACGTGATTAAACTAATGCTGAACAAGTGGCAAAGTTCTAAGTGTCACAAACCATGGTCTCGCTCTCTGAGCTGAGCGTAAACCAGGCGTTATACTCGCGATCTAAACAGCTCTTCTGGATCGTTTGGCAGTTCTTAATCGACATATGATAGTTTGATTTGGAGGGGTTCCTTCGATTCCTTAAATTGAGAAAAATATCAGACTGCCGGTCATTTAGTGTTTTGAAAACCTTGACCGGCTGCCGGTCATTTAGCCGCGTGACAGCGTCCGATCAATGGAGTAACGCGGATCAAAACCTCCAGCCGCTTTCAAGTATTCTTCTCTGTGGCACCATGTAGCTGTCAGTTCTAAGTAGCATTATTCGCAGCTGCGTCAGTCAGTTACGACTTAAATATAATAAGAGTTCCTCATTAAGTGTAATTTGCCTCAGTTTAAAGGCCCGTCCGAAATTTGAAAACGGCGTTTTCACTGTGAAAACGCATCAAATGTTTTCTGTCCACACTACGCCGGAGGAATCAGTTTGAAAACGGATGTTTCACTCTGACAACGCATCAAATGTTTTCCGTCCACTGACTACGCCTGAGGAATTTAAAAACGCAACAATCACCGGTTATTTTAGATTTGTGTTTGAGGAAAACTGGCTCAGGGAAATCACATGATTCACGTGACACCATCGTTTTCGAATAGCTCCGTTTTCAAAATGATTTCCGAATAGCCGGCGTTTTCGAATTCCACCGGTTTGATGAGCGTTTTCAAAAACCTCCGTTTTCGTGACGGATAAGTGTGGACGGTAGGCTTAACCATAGAATTAAAGCTGCGTTTTTAAATTTCTCTAGCGTATTGTGGACGCTCTACATCAAAGCATAACAACTGCACGCGTAACTGTAGATAATCAATACCTTGGACGCCGCTTTTCAAAGCCAGTTCCTTGTCCTTATCTCTTTGTTATCTAGATTCTGAGGTACATTATGCTCTCTTACTCAAAATGGTAAACAAATTATAAATTAAAGCATTTATTTTCGTAAACCAAACACAGAGAGTTACATCATGGCATCGCTTGTGTATTTTCATTCCTCAACGTGCCCCGGAGGACACCTAAAGCCATATCACTTGTATGTATTGTATTGTATATACCTGCTTTCTAAGAAGTGCTTGCCTGTATTTCATTCCAATTTCTCTTGATGACGTTTAATATGGGTGTTATCTTCAAGATGATGTTTTTCAGTTTTCTCCTGGTTTTGATGGGAAGTACTTTTGTCGAAGGTAAGAGACATTTTCTGGAATTTTGGTATAGGAGATTTTCACGCGAAACCTAGCTAATTGAATTTTACAAAGATTCATGCAAATTTAAGAAGAAAAGAGAAATTTCGTCGTTGATACATGTAGGTGTGTATGCAGGTTTAAGAACAAAAAAGTAGTTTTGTTGAAAAGAGATAACAAGCTGGCAAAAACACTAGTTGATGACCCGTTTGATTTTAGCACGTGTGACCGTCGGTTAGCATCAAGTTAATGAGATTAAACTTGAAACAGGCAGCACAGAGGGCCGAATTTAACTGGCAATTAACGGCGTTCGTATATAAGAATTGATCTATTTAAGGCCAAATTGATTGGAGCACTGTGATTGTATCATGGTGTCACTAGCGCTACATTTTCGGGTTAATCCAAAAAACGACTTTAGAAGCGATTTAAATCGACACGGTTGTGGCTTTTTTATTAACACAATGGTGGAGGTGTTGGAATTGAGAAAGGCCGGTATGTATCAACGCCCGCGGTCTGGTGCCATCTTTGTCCTGTGTAAAGAAATACTCGCCAATACTGTTAAACAAAACCAAAGCAACAGGAAAAAAAACACACACACACACAAAAAAAAAACCCACAAAAACCTCTCCTCCATGTGTGGCCGCGGGTAGCTCATTCCATCAATTTGCTAAGTATGTCTTTAGAATACATATACAATTTAGGGAAATGTGATTGTAATTCCTCCCGGGGGGGCGGGGCACTGCCATATATGGGCTATATAGGTATGTGCCGCTGTGAAGGGTATGGTTTTCAAGCAGTTTACTCTAGGATAGGGTATATAAATCAGAGCGTTTGGGTCTAGAATAGGGTATCATTTTTCACAAAACTGACTAGTTGGTTGAAGATTTTATCTAGACCAAGGAAACCAGGAATTGCCACTCAAAAATATATAAAAGAAATCAAACCGGCAAGCTTAAATTTACGCAAGTCAGCCTCAATAGTGTCGATAGATGGGGGGATTTGGGGAGTTTACTCTAGTATAGGGTAGCAAAATTCAGCTGAACTAGCTCTGGTATAGACTAGGGGTTCCAGGGTCCCAGCGGCACATCCCCACCCAGGAATTCTCAAAGTACCCCCCCGGGTAATTCCTCCTGGTTCTGGTCGATGAGCGACTGATCAAATCTTCCAGCTGATTTTTAATACACTTTTATGTAATGCAGTGGCTTGTCCTACAAGCGTTTTTCACACCTAACCGCACGAATTTCCTCTTAACTTTATAATTACTTGAACAGTCAAGCGTGACTTAAATTACATATGCTATAGCCGCGATATAAGTTACAATGAAAGCTCTGGAAGACGCATGGTAATATCTTGGAAAATTCAACGATACTGAAGCCGCGGCTAAACGATAACACCTCTTTGAACTCAACATGTCTCAACATTGTTCGACGCAACATGCTGCTTGCGTTTGGCTACCCTGTTGCGACGTGTTGCGACATTTTGGGTGTCGTGGGCTCAAATTTGACCTGTTTTCAAGCGTGGAACCGGAAGCCAATGAAATTACAGGATCTGAGGAGGTGCCTGGCCCTGAAGAGCAGAGCTTTACTTTATGATACGGACTACAAATAGCGAATTTCTAAGAATACTTGCTCGCATCTCATTTCCGCCTAATAATATTTGAGATGGGTGTTATCTGCAAGATGATGACTTCAAGTTTTATCCTGATTTTAGTTGGAAACAATTTTGTTGAAGGTAAGCGACATTTACCAGAGTGTTGATGTAACAAATCTTCATAGAAACTTCAAGCAAAATGGAAAAGACACAGATGATAGAAATTCCGTTTTCAATGACAGTATACCATAACGACAAAACTTGGTTTACTGAAAAATAACAACTATTGGAAAACACTAGCGAGATAATCCGATTAAATTTAACAAAATCACGAGTGTAAACATAGCTAAGTTGATGAAATTTTGTCCAAAAGTTATTATGGCAATCAACGGCCTGGAGTCCGTTATAAAAAAAAAAAAACATGACTATATGTTTATAGCACAAGTGCTAGTGGGGCCGAGCAAACGACTGAAACAAATAATTCAAACTGAGCATAACATTGTTAAGAATCCCAACTGACCGGAGACAAACCAGTTGGCTATTTACAAGGAGGAAGTTATGGAGTAAGATTATAAATATATCTCTGTTTAAGAGAAAATTCACTCGAATCCTTTGATTCTGATTATGAAATTTTTCCTGAAATGGAAAAGAAGATTTGACAAACGATTTTGATTGACACGGTTTTAGCTGTTTTATGAACAAAGCTGGCTTGCATGAACGCCCTCATCTCTGGTACCATCTTTGTCCTGTGTGAAGAAAAACACGTTAATGTGTTTGAACAAAACTAAAGCATCAGGGGCTTTATATTTAAAGGTAAAATTTTCTTAAGGTGTTGTCGAGACAGCCGTCTTAATATTTTATACTCCTTTCGAAACACTTAAATAAATAGTGAAAGTAGTGATGAAATGAAATTGATGGAGGAATTTTACCTGTGTTTGCACAATTTCTCTGAACTTTGAAATTTATTTTCTCGAGCTCCCATGGGAAACTGTTTTTGGTGTTATTTCAGGCAATTATTTAGATCTTTAGCTTTATGGTCTGGTAATACGGGCAACATTTTTCTTCAACTTGTCTCACAACATTGTTGCATTGCAAGTTGAAGCCCTCTGTTGCGCGTATTACCTCGTTTGTGACCAGCTTGTCTCGCAGCAAAATACAGTATTGCAGGTTGAGGCAACATGTTGCACAAAGTAGAATCGAGTTCTACTTTCCGCGACAAATTTTAGTTTTGCTGCTCGTATTACCACAAAGTTGAATTCAACGCTTGTGATTGGCTGTCGCGAAGCGCGGCAACGCGGCAAATAAAAAAAAAACATGGCGGACGGTGAAGACGAGCCTGAATTCGAAGTAGACCAATAACTCTCAGAAAGTCATAAATTTGCCCTGTACAAAGACCTCGAGGGCTATCATAGTCTTTGGGACACCTCGATTGTCCCTTCAAAACAAGCAGCAAAAAAGGCAAAAGGCTTGGAAGAACTGCTTCAAAAATACAACTTTTCGCATAGCTATCTGAAACGACACCGAGCTTCATACTGAGAGAACTTCGCTGGCACTGAACATTACGAATAAAATGACGGCCAGAAGTCGAAGTGGAAGCTCGTCGAAACGCTAAATTATATGAAAGAAGGAGCCATCTTTATTTACACACGATTGACCAATTATACGTGTAGAATTCCCCAGACTTGCATCACTGTATTTTGCTGCGAGACAAGTTGGTCACAAACGTGGTAATACGTGCAACAGAGGGTTTCAACTTGCAATTCAACAATGTTTCGAGACAAATTGAAGAAAAATGTTGTCCGTATTACCGGAGCTTTAGAGAATAAAAATAGGATTTTAAGGTACTTAACATTATTCTGGAACAGATTTTTGCCCAATAAAATAAAATTGTTTGATCTCCTATCGGATTTCATCTTGATGCATTGTTGAAGGAAACGCAATTTACGTTGGCTTCGGACAACTTATTCAAGACACAATGAAAAAATGAGAAACGCAGACCTTTTTAATTCAATCAGACTTTTTCTAAGTGTCACAGATAAGCTTGTTGGACGCGCGGTGGGATTAGTGCGCTCGTGTCCGGAGCGGGTGGCCCGGGTTCGAGCCCTGGCGTTGCGTTAACAGCTAAGAATCGCGAGATAGGCAAATATCGTGCAATATGCTAGTTATGCAACGCTGTTGAGTGATATATCGCGGAATAACCCACGAGTCCCTTGCATTTTCTCGGTAAACACACGACTCTTTAGGCGAGTCTGTAAGCCAGGAAAGTGTACGTTGCAGGTTAGGATATTCCACGGTATATCACTCAAAAGCGTTACATAACTATTTTATACCATGCCGTAGAAAATACGGTGGCTAACACCATAAATGCGACACACCCGCGGCGCATGATGGGAAGGTTGGATGAAATGCGGTCGAATATACAACGGCTTTCCCGTATTCTGATTGGCTGTATTTTCTATGGTAAGGTATAAAGGTTTATAAACAATTTGCCTTTTTTCAAACAGGAAAAACAGAAACGTGCGGCAAGAAGATCGACTTGGCTATAATTCTAGACGCGTCTGCGAGTATAGATGAAGACACTTTCAACCTGGCCAAAGACTTCGCCAAGACACTGTTGAGAAGATTTACAATATCCCCAGATAACTCTCGAGTGTCTATCGTGTCATATTCACAAAATATCAACGTACAATCTCGATTTTCTGATGATCAAGACGAAAGGAAGCTGGACGAAATCTTGAGTAATACTCTCTACGAGGCATCGTCAACTGCTACCGGAAAAACCATGCAAGTAGTGAATTTTGAAGTGTTTTCGACCAAGTCTGGTTCGAGAATTGGAAACCCTGGTAAGGAATTTATTGAACAAAAGTACAAAAAACCTCTGCCAAGGAGCCTGTTTTTAAACGACAACCTTATCTCCAGGTGGGAGGCGCGGTGGCCTCGTGGTTAGTGCGCTCGTCTCCGGATCGAACGGTCCGGGCTAGAGCCCTGG
Source organism: Orbicella franksi (assembly GCF_964199315.1). Classification (NCBI taxonomy): domain Eukaryota; kingdom Metazoa; phylum Cnidaria; class Anthozoa; order Scleractinia; family Merulinidae; genus Orbicella; species Orbicella franksi. Next base: position 18,586,178 of record NC_138158.1, read on the forward strand.
CCGGGGACATTGTGTTGTGTTCTTGGGCAAGACACTTTACTCGCACAGTGCCTCTGTCCACTTAGGTGTATAAATGGGTACCGGCGAACTTAATTCTGGGGGTAACCCTGCGATGGACTGGCATTCCGTCCAGGGGCGAGTGCAAATACTCGCTGCAGAAAATGGGATATGTTCCGGCCTGGTAGGCCACTTGGCTCATATGCAGACTTAAACTTTTTTCTCTCTCTTAAGTTGTGAGTTGTCGGTGTCTCCAAAGTACACGATATGATAGTGGACGATTTAAATCTCTTGGCTACAATATAGCTTAGCATGATTACAACATCTGTTGGAATTTCGCCCCAAAGTCTCATTTATTTAATATATTTTTCATTAACAATATCTTTATTACCTTTACAATACGTACAAATAAAACTTACAATACACTAGAATACAACAAAAGAAAAGAAGAATTCAGTTACATTCACAACTATAACTGCAAAAAGTTGCGTTATATCCACAAAGTAATATACAGTAAAGCTCTAAGTTACAAACTTCTTGTCAATTAAAGGTTTCCATTTATTGTAGTAACGTTCAGTTGAATTAGTCCTTGTTGATATTTGTTTTTCGATTTCGGCCTTGTTTAATTTATCACTATTGTTAGATAAGTACTAAAATACCTAGCCTGTCGTATTTGACTCGCTTGCTGTAAAGCATACCTGTATCTCAAAAAGTAGGATGTAGACACGTAATATACGCAAGTGACAGGAAAAGTGTTTTTGTCGCTTCTATACATAAAAGGAAAGCACATACAAAACAATAACAACAAGATGACACCTAATTTGTGAAACGCACCTGACGGAGTTACGAGGGAGTGTTGTGGTTAGCTGGTGTATGTAAATTCGGATCTACTTAGGTTGTTTAGAGTTATATATGAAAACTGTACAATGCTCTTTTTGTTGATAAAGGCAACTGCAGATTGAAAATTTTATGAGAAAAACGAAGAACAAAACATAAGGGTTAAGGCATAGCTCCAAGGGGCAGAAATTGACTTACGTTGTGATTTCAGTCTCCATGGGGCTCTCTTTTAAGTGCTCCGGAATGATTCCACAGGCATATCTTTTTTTTTGCTTACTACAAGATGCCGATTAATAACTTCAAATCCTAGTTCTCTGGCTTTTTTCATTGCTTTGATCAAAGTGCGTGACGTTCCTGCTGAATGGCTTTAGCGTAGTCCTGCGTGATGTAAGCATCCTGATAGGTTGTGGAATTTTTCAGATCTTTTTTCCTTGACGATACAAATCTCTGTCCTCGCTACACACAAATCTCGCAATAACTGGCTGCGTTTTTCCCACTGCAGGCTTTCCCACTCTGTGAACAGCATGGAATCTGACATTAGCGGCATCAATTTTCAGATCGTTTTGTATTAGATTAATGATCATTCCTTTGCAATCTTCTCCGCGATCTTCTGGTAGATTCATGAATTTCAAGTTTTCGCGACGCGTGTAGCTCTCTAAGGCGATGTTGTTTTCTTTTTCCACATTAAGAAGCAGCGTTGTTGTCTACAATTCAGACTTCAGCTCGTCAATTTCCCTTTGTTGAGAGTCTTTGACGTCTTTGCGGGTTTTCAGCTTGGCGGTATGATCGTCGATATGCTCCCAAACTTGCTCCAGAGACTTTTCAATGCCGCTGATGGTTGCTTTCAGACCATCCAAGTTCTCTTTTATTTCGTGGCGAAAGCAATCCATGTCTGTCTGGAGTTGCTCTATTTTGTTCTCCAATCTATCGCCCAAAGATTGGATTGAATCGACGATTTGTTTCAGGACATCATCAAGAAGGAACGCTCTGTTCTTTTCCGACCTCATGTTCTTTGCTTGTTGGCATTGCCGCCATCTTGGGTTTCTTCTGGTCTGTCGACGGTGGGCTATAAGAGAAAGAACTTTCTGCTCTCTTCTTGCTTTTTATTTTCATTAAAGGAAAGGCATTGGCCGATTTTTGAAGGCTTAGTGTGTTGTGAACAACATTTTTGTTGGAGAGCCGAATAATCCGGCTATATTCTAGAAGCTCTAATAAACGTGACCGTCCGCCATTATCCCAGTCGCGCATCCACGGCCCCCCAAAGTGTTATTGATGAGAAATTATTCTTATGTCTAAAGCACTTTCACGGTGTTGGAAACTAAATTTTGACAACACTCGCTATTCTGGCGAGTGACTCTCAAAATGCACTCGTCCGGCGTAAAATTTACAAGCCCTGAAAGATGCCTCCCCTTCCCCTAAAATATATCCGCACTGTGATTGAGACAAACCATATATTTTTCGGTATCTCGTCATCACGAGCGTGCGCTAATTTCGAACACTGTGTTCATCCTTTTTTCTATGATGGTCTTACATTCGCTGCTTTGGCAAAGCTCTTGTGATATTAAAAATTCGTTCCAAAAACCAAATTTTGGGACTGAAATGGGTTAATCTAATAGAGTGGTTTCAATCATGAGTCTCTTTAAACTAAAACCGAAGTAATCACTCTAGCCAATCTCAAAGGACGCAGAAAATAATGTGAAACAATAACAACTCGAGCTAAATACATGTAGCTGAAGCAACGCGCGCGAAAACGTGTGCCAGCGTGCCACAATTGATTTTGGTTTTACTTCTGATTGGATGAAATCGGGTAATCGGGTAGCGTAATAACGCAAAAGCAGATACTTTTCGACACCCAAATGAAACTCCTCCATGCATAAGGTTTTGCTCTGATGGTATCTCAATCCCTGTTCTTCAATTTGTTACAGACGCAAAGCAAGTGACTGTAGTCGTCACAGATGGATTCAGTGGTATGGGTTTCGAATTTGTAAAGCAGCAAGCTGACATGATAAAGTCGAGAGGAGTTGAAATGTTCGCGATCGGAATCACCAAGAGAATGAATGACGAGGAGCTGACGGCTTTATCCAGTCAACCTGTGAAAAATTATCTTCTTAGGCTAACTGGTTCCAAAGCAGTGAAAGGTGTAGTTAATCATATCGTTAAACAAATTTGCAAATAACAATGCGGGCTGCATATTCACATGCAAGTTCATCTTTTGTTACTGCGACTTCGGGTGTGACCCTGTTGTCTGCAATTTTGGCTAAAAAGCTGCAATTATAAGCCATAATCATCATCATCATCATCATCATCATAATTGTATTCGTAATTATCTTCCTCCTCGTCGTCATCTTTAGTTAAAATGCACAAGATCATATTCATAACATGTTATAACAATAACAATAAAATTTATTACTTATTTTCCATAAAAATAGTCAAAAGTGCATTAAAATTAGATGAATTCTTACAAATTACAAATTGAGAATTAAAACTTCCAACGCATCTTGGAATTCAAGACCTAAACTCCTGTAATACATTCGAGAACTTGACTCACAATAAAATCTGAACAAAAGGCCTTAGAGAACAAATGAGACTTAACTAAACGCTTAAAAACGATAAAGTTCGTAGCTTGCCTCACTGACAAGGGAAGGCTGTTCCACAAGACTGGGGCTGGAACCCTAAACTCGCGATCAGCCATAGTCTTTTTCATTCTGAACCGAGGGCTAGCCAGCATATACCATTGTCATTCCGACGCAGTTGATAATGCAAAGCCGGCAAGATCGAAACCAGATCCACAAGAGAACTAGGGGCTAAACCCTGAAGTATCTTAAATGTAATAAGAAGAATCTTAAAATCTATACGCAAACGCAGTGATAACCAATGAAGTTCTCGAAGCAAGGGGGGTATGTGACAATACTTAGCCACGCAGTAAACTAACCGAGTACACTTTCATTCATAACTCTTTGAAATTTCCTAATTTGATACTCCGAAAAACCATAAAATAAGCTATTACAATAGTCAAGCCTACTTGTAACAAACGCGTAGACAAGCCTTTCAGTAGACTCCCGAGACAAAGACTTTCTAACATGCCGTATATCGTACAGGGCCGGGTTGTTCGAAAGCCGGTTAACGCTAATCCAGGATTAAAAGTTAACCGAACTATTAATTTTTCTTGGATAAAATTATTTTTTTTACGTTTTGTGTAGTTTGAGCTTAGTCGAGCTCAAAACTGATGGACAAACAGTATAAACAGAAAACCTCACCGAAAAGTTACAAAACTGAGATCAAATTTCCTGCTAATCCTGGGTTAGCTTAATCGGTCTTTGAACAACCCGGCCCAGATAGTAAAAAGCGCTACTACAAGCGTTAGTTACATGAGTAAACGCGTGCAGATATGAATCAAACCAGGCACTCAAACTGCGCTCTGGAGAGACGGGAGTTACCAAGGTTTGACCGACCTGAATCTTGACAACAGACATTTCAGATAACAGTCGTTCTGTAGCAATGATCAAAAACTCAGTTTTTTCATCATTTAAGGACAGCGTATCATCCCTCATCCATGAGCGAACTTCATGGTTCCATTTTTCAATCGCGATCACAGCCTCAGCCTTTGCCTCACTGGAGTTATCAGCAGGATTAAACGAAATATATAGCTGTGTATCATCCACGTAGGTGTAAACGGATGGCAGATGGGATTTCAGAATATCAAACAATAGACTCGGGTGTACCTAATTCTCACTATAATGATGCCAAACCAACTAAACTTAACTTTAATATTTAATACTTAAACTTTTCTTAGTTCAAAGGGAAATTTAACAGAATTGTTACCGACTCCGTCGCTGTAAATTAAAACAAACAGGAGCCATGGGCTTCGAAATAAATCAAGAGGAATCAAACCATGCTGCTTGCAATCCCAGAAAATGTCCCTGACGTTAAAATAAGTTCGAAAAGCATCTTGTAATGGTGTCAGTCTCTCATTTACTGAATTCTCCACCAGTGTCAATCATATCTCTCACCCAATCAGAGAGCACGCTCATGTCACTATACACACCAAATTTATTAGGCTCTCCGCACCCTACACCCCATGAAACAATCCCAGTCAGGAACGAGACTCCACGCTCTTGGCAGGCCAACGGTCCTCCACTATCGAATTGACACGGCCCCACTCCCCCCTCGGCCGGACCTGCGCAGAGAGCTCTTTCGTGTATGATGCCGTCATATATCTCCGGGATATTACACAACTCTCTGGAAACGAGGGGAACCTTGGCCTCGAGAAGAATTGACGGATGTGGTCCATTGGAGGCTAGTCTTCCCCAGCCGGTGACGTGACATGCAGTGCCTGGGATAAAACTTGCTCCGCTTGGAAGCAGGCAAATCGGAAACGAACAGTTTGTTAATGGCAAAGTCTGTTTCAAGAGAACCATGGCTGTGAAAAAAGGAAACTATTCAATGAGGATTATTATATTCACATGGAAGGCGAAGCTTGAAAACAAAGGCGCTAGAAATAGTTCTGTGCTCTGTTTTATGCCACCCACTCAGGAATCGCGTGAGGCACTAATGCGATAAGTTTCGTTGCACAAAAGGCCATTGCATTTGTCATCTTGGTTTAATGGCATGTACATGCTTTTGTACAAAGAAGCTAACCTCATCAAGCGCATCACGCTCGCTGAAAAATAACTTAAAAACTAGTCGAGAGCTAAGATTATGTTTGTCCCCACTGCATTTCGCCAAAACACCACAAGATATTTTATGAATACAGACATACAAACTTGTCTGTGTTATAGTACTTTTGTCGCTATACTCTCTACATTTATTGTACTGTGCTTCTAGAAACGGGAGCGGAGGTGTGCAAGCTAAGTCAGGATATCAGCAAGCATTTGTGTCACGTTGGCACGTCACACAATGAGTTGCGAGTAACAAAAAGAGGTTTTACGTAATATATCAAACACTAACGACCGTGTTTGACCACATTTCCAAACACCGAAAAGAGAGTTTAACATTGTCTTAAGTGCTTGATATATCTTCTCAATCAAAACTTAAATTAAGGAGAAAATGGAGAAAGAAAATCGTAAAAATCTATGTTAATTAAGATCAGATATCCAAACACCGTCACAGTCATGATTTTCTTTGTTTAAACGGGATGAATTATTAATGGCTTCGAGAGATGTCTTTCATGTACTTACCGACATCAAAGTCTGAGGGAAAGCTATAAGTTGGAGCATTAGGTTTGTACTCTGGGTGAATCAGAATGTTGGAGATTTCTAAGCTTCGCTTGAGAGATCCGTTCACCATCAAACTGTCTTCACCTACAATGACACTCCAGTGGGTTGGAATTATATCTGTGAAACAGAATAAGAAATCTGGTCACATGTGCAACTTTGCATACGTCGGCTGCGACCCCAGTACGAGCAGCAGTCAGAAGTGAGCTGTCCTACCGAAACGACACGATAACAGTCTTTTTCTTGGCAGCCAACAAAAGAAAAGACATTGCTAAAGTTGCTTTGGCGTCTTCTAATAGTAAACTCGAGAATTCCGTGTTTAATTTGACGAGGTCCGCATATTTTGTTCAAAATAACACAACTATTATCCTACCCGGCGACACTCGACGAACTTCGAGCGAGTTGCCGTGCCAGACGACGGAGATTCATTTTTGGCACCAAATTAGAAGCTTGGAGACACAAAATGTTTCATATTTTCAATTTTTACAATTTGATATGGTTTTTGGAATTGTAAATCCCCTTTATCTACGGTGAGAAAAGTTGCCTGATTTCAATGCCTTTCCTGTTAACTTACATTGACGTCAGGACAATAAAGTTTTTGCCGTCTGCTGAATCCTGATTGGTCAATTCAAATTTTCGGCGCGCTAGCCGTATGCAAGGAAAGTAAGCTAGTAAACAACTAGCTGGGGTGGGAGAGACTGTGAGCTGACCTATCAATGGGTCTGAGCCTCATTACAACTTCGTAAGTCTCAAACCCAGGGCTAAATATCGCTAAATGTCTTTCCTATTGGAAATTTGTCGATTGATGTTATAGCTTAGACCTGAACGACTTGACCGACTTAAAGTGAAGCCTTGGAGCCGATGGTTCATAGCTGCCGGAGCTTATCCCGGTTTCTTATCCCGGTTTCTTATCCCGGTTTCTGAAGCGGCTAGGAGTATTTCTACTCCCCCTGGACGGGATGCTAGTCTATCGCAGGTCACTACCCTAAAATTTGTTAGGTTTCCCCAACAATTCGCCGGCACTCATTCACACTCCTGGGTGGAGAGAGGCACTGTGACAGTTAAGTGTCTTGCCCAAGAACACAAAACCGTGTCCCCGCCCAGGGATTAAACCCGGACCGCTCTCTCCGGGGACTAACCATGAGGGGCACTAACCATGAGGCCAACGCGCCTCCCACTTGACCGACTTGACGCGTACTTTTTCACAAGGTACACTGCCCGGGGATGGCCTATACGAGGAGATTCCGCCCCAAAGGGGTATCTTTTTCAGGCCTCAGGTATCTACTGAACAGGGTAGGGATTTCACTAGTTGAGGTATATGAAAGGGTAGGGAAATCTGTCATCTAGGTATTTAAAGAAGAATTCGATTAAAATACTTCTATTAGACACACCTTGTGGATGTATTTGGGTAGAAACTTCATTCCACAGGGTTTAGAAAAGGGATGCGCTGCTGGAAAGCACCGGGGTACACTGCCTTAATATCTCTTATGTGAATAGCCGAAGTCAACTGAGCAAGCTATACTTGTTTGCTCCCGAAATTGGGCCCATTGTGTTATTTTTGTGAGGTTCAGCTGTACGCTTGATGTTTGACGAGCTGTACGTCGAGTTGTAAAGTTCATATGATCGGGAAACTCATTTCTAAGCATCTCGGCTCATTTTAACAATAAAACAAATAGCATTGGCCTACTGAGTTCCAGTAAGCTATTCTCTTTGCGACTTGTATTGCCATATTTCTCACTGGCGATGTGTTTGTAGTTACCCTTCTGTTCAACTAGCGATTTAAGTATTGTTGGGTTGTGGAACACCAAACATAGGTCTTAATACTAATTCGAGAACCAATTGTAAATTCAAAAGATCTGTTTAAATTACTTACTGAGTGACGCCGAGGAAACGACGTGGAGTAAATTTGATTTTTAAGCAGTACATGCCTACATTTTTTGGCATAGAAAAAAATGAATATACAAAACCTGAATCAAAACAGTGTGCTGCAGTCACAATCCAGTCAGCGGTAACCAAGGAACCTCCACAGACTTGCTCACCATTTGCGATCAGAGCTACTTGCCAAGGCCAGCGGCTGACACTGCAGGCTTGTCCTCCCACAATTCGTCTGGATGCTTCTTCCAAGGTCTCGTTTAAAAACTGTCTTCCGCATTCCTGACCTAAAGAAATTAATCACTAATACTTTTAGCTGTCATTTGGGTTACACTAGTTTGAAATTAGCTTGGGGGAAAAGAGGTCGCTAACTCAGAAACTCTTTGCGATGAATCTTGTACGATGTCTCCTAGGACAGATTACCAGGAACCATTTAAGCTGACAACAACCCCCAATTTTTTCTGTCTGTTTTAAAAACGAATGCATAATGTGGTGAAATTTGATATTGAAGAAATTGATTTCTGTGGATTTTGTAGAGAACGTGAGCTACCTGTAAACTTGAAAACTTAGCCATTAAGTTTATAGGGACTACCGCTGGGGCTTGATTTGAATTGGGCTTTTTTAAAAAATTTTGTTTCGATCGTAATCCCTACTAACTCGGCTTCCCTAGTTGCAATCATTCTTGTTCATATTCGTTTTTCATGATCAGTCACTTTTGTGGCGTTTCATTCTACCTTAGACAATTACTAATAGAATACTGTTCTAAAAGACATGATCTGGCCATGCTTTAGAAAATTTCAAAATTCACATTTCTGAACACCATACAATCACATTATTTCATTAAAAGACGGAGTTGATTAGAAACGTACCGCTCCCTTTCAAGGCAAAAATGAAGAACACACAACAGAAAGTCCTCTTAATGTTTTCCAGCCTTCCAATTCCTTCGACCGGCAATCGTTGAACATGTATGTAGTGAAGTCGACGAGATGTAACTGTTCAGTTTTACCACTATCAGCTCAATAGTTGACCCAGAAAACCCACATTTAAACGCATCGTTGTAAAATAGACATCAATTGGACTACAACTTTGTATCGACTGAATTTTCCTATTGAGGCCAAACCAAATTGAGTGCCTTCTTATACCCCGAGTCTGAAGTCTTATAAAGTATTTATTGCAAGATACTTGAACCGCACTGGTAACTAATAATAAAGAAGGTTCACCCTAAACTCTTAAAAGATTCCTCTGCGAAACGCGAGCGATTTTAGGGAAAGGGTTGATATTTGTTTTACAAATTATTCTAATTGAGTATATTTTATAAGCACATATATTACCAAACATTTAATTATCAGGGTGCTATTTTTCACGCTTTGTTTAAGAAAGATCTGCTTTACGCTAAGAAGTTGCTTGTACTAGAGCAAAGGTTACCACACATGATAGTGCAGATAAACTGAAAGCTGTCGTAGCATTTATCTGAAACGTTTCTTTTAAATTGGAAGAAAGCGTGGTCAGTTTTTTTTTATGACGGTATGAATTCACGTCTGTGGATGCGAATTTGAAATGGATCCCAATTGGGCGAAGAAACAAACAAACAAACAAAAACAAAACCACCTGGCGGAGGACCGTGTTAAAGGAGCTGGAAAAAATGGTCTCTCCCGGGTGAAGCACAGGCACACTTGACACGGTTCAATGACGGGTTTGATTTGACCGCGGCCTTATGTCCCCGCCGAGACGGAAAGGATAAGCAAGTCAATTACTAAGCATGCGCATGGACCAAGTAGCACATACCAAACACACGATTCTTCTTTACATTCAGCATTTATTTATTCATTTACTTATTATTGTGCAATTTATATAACAATAATGGTAGCACTGTAATTGCAATTTTCTTAAATAATCTAGAGTGTAAACAGATGTATCCTTATTCGTGTTTAGTTACCTTTTCTCTGGAGGGAACCTCTAATTCGACATGGAAAATAGACCATTATAATTTTACATATTCTTGACATTATATATGGCCCACTTTCGAGTTCCCTAAAGCCTCTCTATCAAAGTGAAGCCTGGTGCACAACCATTCATTTGAAAACGAGTTTAATTTGCATGTGAATGAAATCTCATTTTCATATGAAAGGATGGGCACCGAGACACCGAGGCTAACGGTAATTCAGAAATGGCCTGTTGGAACTAGTCTTCCATAGGAGCTCTTGTGGGGGGGGGGGGGGGGATATCATTAAAAATGAATTAATTTCATTTGCATTGAAAAAATTCTCCTTGCTTTAACCTTAGTTACAAGCTTGTACTATTCCAATACCAAGAATACGTAAATGGTTTAGTCTATGCTCTGATGCCGAGGCTGTGCAAAGATGTTGGCCGGGTTGTTCAAAGCCTGATTAACTTAACCCAGGATTAGCGAGAATTTTGATTTGAGTTTTTTAAATTTTCGGTGATGTTTTCTGTTTATACTGTTTGTCCTTCAGTCTTGAGCTTGACGAAGCTCAAACTACACAAAACGTAAACAGTAGAAAACATTTTTACGCAGTAAAAATTAATGCTTCGGTTAACCTTTAATCCTGGGTTAGCGTTAACCGGCTTTGGAGCAACCCGGCCCTGTGTACCTGATCGGGTTGTCGCTCGATTTTGAAATTTTGTGCACAAGCTACTGAACCAATGAACGACGCTACACTGACGAAACTCTGCTGAGCTATGCCACAAATGGGTTTGTTTTGAACCGAATGACTTGAAAGCTCTATCATCTCTAAGAAGTTGTCTTTTCTAACTTATACTTCTTCTCAATTTCTGCCTTCAGTTATTTCATTTTATTTTAGCTTATACATGTAATTATAGCGCTCTTGTGTCATAGAAGCAATACACTGACACACAAAAAGAGCCGCGTACGTAAATGAGAAAAAGTTTTGAGCGCTTTTTGTTTTTTACGAATCAACGCGTCAAAGGAACCTAGTGTTTCTTTAAGAACCATCCAATAATACTCTTTCTATTTCCGGTTTCTTCCACTCCCTCGCGTTGGCCGATGGCTTTGAGGATCTTGGACTGTTCTTTCAGCATGGTATGTATCTCCTCAATCCTGCGATATTAATAAGAAAACAATTATCGAGACGCGTAATAGATGAGGCACAACGCTCTCTAGCTTTAGTAGCATTTTAGGGAATGATCCTTAATGTGGTGACTGAAGGCTTTCGCAAAGTACAAGGGCTCCTACAAACATTGCTAAATTATTAAAGTAACATGAAACAACGGGTAGCATTACTCCCCGTTTTAGTGGAGGGAGGGGAGAGGCATTCTCTTATATGGGCTATTGAACTGTTTTTGGCCAAGAACACAGAACTCTCCCAATCGACGAGAGGTCATTTTAGAGGTTTTTGACGTACGGGGTATTAAGGTAGAAAATTAACTGGATATAAGATATTTGTGGGAAAAATTAATTGGATAAGGGATATTAAGAAAAGATTTTCTGGGATATCGAGAGGGAAAATGTTCAGGTTTTGAAATTAAAATTTACGGGATACGGGGAATTTAGGCCAAAAATTAACTAAGAAACAGAGCTACGACCACCATTTACGGTGAGCTTGACGCCTAATATCGTGAAATAAAGGGTGTTGCCCTTAAACTGGAAATACTCGTATGTATGGTAAGTCATAGACCCATGCAAAAACGACTGTTAAAGCTCGGCCATGAAAGGGCTGCTGTGCTAAGGCATTCTATCATTCCTTTTCAGAGTAATACTGTCAGCGTTAAAATTTCAAAATTATTTTACAACATAGCAATTTAAACGGCAATGCAATGAAAATAGAGAAGCAGCTGATGTCAGAAGAAAGAAAACGCCTTGACTAAAATGAATTCAACAGTAATACTGAACAGTACTTTGAATCTTGTTCCATCATCTTGTCAATAATGTGTCCCATGACTGGAGGAATACTGTCGTCATCTGCTTTGGTTTCTGCTTTTCCAAACCCAATGAATTTCTCGTACAGCTTAATTGTAACAAGAAGAAGAAATCAAATAAATATGTCGATAAAGACCTGAAATGAATGATTGACTGGCGGACTGGCGGACTGGCCGACTGGCCGACTGGCCGACTGGCCGACTGGCCGACTGGCCGACTGGCCGACTGGCCGACTGGCCGACTGGCCGACTGGCCGACTGGCCGACTGGCCGACTGGACGACTGGCCGACTGGCTGAATTGCTGAATTGCTGACTGAATGACTTACTGACTGGCTGGCTGGCTGACTGACTGACTGACTGCCCGTCTGACTGCCTGAAATCCTTTTATAGTGTAAATCTAGCGCTTCCGTCTGCAAAGTGGTAACTAGAACATTGGAGCCTCTACATTTCCATCCCAAAAGCTGAGATAAACTTTAAAGATGACACATCGGGAAAAAAAAGCCTAAACTTTTAAGTTTGTCTTTTTTCGTCTCCAGTTTAAAAAAATGAACTTATAACTTATCGTGATCTTTATAAAGTTGATTTTAATATTCCCCAGATAATATTCTAACCTTCGTCTGAAGCTTGGATTTCCTGTTCGGAAACTCTTCGTATTTGTCAACCTGGACTCGCCTTAAAATCCACTGTGGAAGGGATTCTTCAATCTCCAATAGTAATTCGACCTTGAAGTTAAATAGTACATGAAATCATTTGAGATTAAGTTACAAGTTAAATTTTCTGCCATTCAGTCAAATGTTATTGGTCAAAATTTTAGTCTATATCTCAGCAATCAATAAACTTTGGGGATCTCAGGTATCTGCTGCCAAAAAAACGCATTACCTCTCGTGATCATTTGACTGTTAAAATTTTGACCAACTTGCAGCTTTCACTTAGGCCGCGTCCACACAAACGCAGGTGAAATTTGAAAACGCAGCTTTATTTCTACGGTTAGCTAGTCCTTACCTTCCGCGATAATCCGTCACGAAAACAGAGCTTTTTGAAAACGCTCTTCAAACCGGAGGAATTGAAAACGTCGGCTTTGAGTCTTCATGTTGACTGAAAACATTTTGAAAACGGAGTTTTTTTTACAAACGAGGACGTCGAGATAAACATGTGATTGTCCTGTCCAAGTAGTCCTCCGACACAAATCCAAAATGACCTGTGATTGCTGCGTTTTTGTTTTTTTTATTCCTCCGGCGTAGGGTGGACGGAAAACATTTGATGCGTTCTCAGAATGAAGCCTCCGTTTTCAAATCCCTCCGGCGTCGTATTTGGGTAGTTAGTTCAAGCTGAGTTTGTGTTCGTTCTCTAAATTACTTCCTAATCTAAACTATCTTTCATGTGTATTTTTAAAAAATAATATAGATTTTGTAAAAAAAGGTTCAGGAGAAGGCGACTGCTAGCGCTATAATTACTACTTCTGGGCTTTTTACTATTCACCGGCAAATTAAAGTCTTTCACCTCCACTTATTAAAATATGTAAAAGTACATTGCATATTGTATACCTGCATGACGTAACGAGCCATGACAGACTTCTGCTGTATCTTGTCGATGTCTCCCACAGCTAAACCAATCTGATGTTAAGAAGGACAAAATTCATTCAAGTAGACAAACAATGTTTACACACAATATGTACTATAGCTTCGAAAATAACAGCTTTTCTACATAATCCGAAAAGCTAGGAACGAGTTACCAAGATTAAGGTGACTCGCACACTTCTACAATAACACTAAATGTCGTTCTTAAATTTTATTTTATATTTTCAAGGTGTGGTGGCAATACAAAGACATCACATTCTCTGTACCAAGCAAGTAAAGCGCTTAAGACAACAACAACAACTTTAACTTTTTTGACTCATGCCTAAAGTTTAAGTGTACAAAAAATAAGTTTAAATAAAATCGAGTCCATGACTACCTGAAATGACCTTAATAGGCTAATAAGACTGGGCAGCCATCCTTTGTGATTAAAGCAATTCTTGCAACACACACATTCGCAAAAAAAAGACTAGTTATACATACAGATGTAGTGAAAAATAGTTGGATAATTCAGCGAATTGACGAGAATAGTTAAATACAGATATTCAGTATGCACTAATAGCTTGCAATAATGTTTGATTTGTTTTTTTTTCCTAAGTGGAGAGGCTACTAGAAGAGGCTGCAACTTCTTAATTACTCTGCAATGCAGAGGGCACATGGCATAATCCATCTAGCGTCTCTTGGTAAATGACGTGGTGTAGGGTGTCACTGAAAATGTACGGGTAAACACCGATTGCAATAGCTCTTTTACGAAAATAGGTATTCTTGATTAAGAAAAAAATGCACAAATAACTGTCTGGGGATACTTAACAGAAATCGTGGAGGAGTGTCGAATGTCGAATTCAAACAAATGAAAAATCTGGATTTTCGAGTTAAACCGCCATGCTATACATGTGCAAATAGATGTTTGAGGCAGGTTACATCGCAATATGCTTTACAACCCGGGCTAGGAAACTCCCATGTAAAAAGAACGGGGTGCTCATGGAAAATTTTGAAAAAAAGAAAAAAAACCTTAAGAGGTACCAAGATCCTGTATTGTGGGAGTGGCTTGAATTTTTTTTCACCTCTATGAGGTGCCAATTCTAAATCAATACAGTATCTCCTGTAATATTTTTTTGGCTTAACACCCTAAAAGGTACACTAAAAGCTCCAGCTGAGGACCTTTTGAGGCTGATCACCCTGAGAGATACCAAAATCGCTTTTTAACCCCTAAAAGGTACAACGAGCACCCCACCTATTATATAGCGGAGTCTATCCTGGAGCTTTACAAGCACTACTGGGTTCTCGCTGGGAGGAATTTGCTGCGTTACTCTAACTTGTTCTCCAAACTGAGGCTGGCTTTTATGGATACAACAAGAAAATTACTTACCAGCATGTTCATCAGGATGATAGGCATTGCCAGGCAAAAAAACACGAATACAGCGTTGGCGGCCAAGGGATAGTGCAGTTTGACGTCAGGAATGAAGTCTGACTCGTAGTTTAACTCACCCAGAGTCATAGCAAAGGTTTTCAACAAGGCGTATTCGAAAGTACTGAAGTTTTCCTACAAAGAGGAAGATGGCTCTTTTACTGGGGTTAACGCTAGATAAAAACATTGTAAGAATTTCAGTCATCCAATGATCATTTAGTCCGTCCGAACGTCCAAGCGTCCGTCCTTCGGTCTTCCTGTCTATGAGTCGGTCAGTCAGTCAGTCAGTCAGTCTGTCTGTCTGTCTGTCTGTCTGTCAGTTAGTCAATGTATCATTTCCCCAGCTTCATCTCTAAATGTCGCAATTTTGTTAAAATATAAAGGCTGATGAGATATGCGACCCCTACTTACTTACTTACTTACTTTGTTATACATGAGCAAGAAAAATGTTGTCCCGAACGCCACTACGAACAAAAAGAAGAGAAGCAGCACCTATAAAGTATAAGAAAAGTTTCTTATTCGTTTGTCCATCCTGTACGCTCTTCATGAAATACTAAAAGGATGAATAACTAGTACAGCGGAATCCCGGTTTTCTCGAGCCCTCGATTTCTCGAATCCCCGGGCCTCGAATTTCAGAACCTCTCGATAATTTGACTGAACAAAAAGTCCTCTTCCACCCCCCCCCCCCCACCCCCCTCAGTCGAACACTGTAATTTTATTGCAAATTTTTTAACCATCATGTCCGGCTGAAGCGATTAAATTTTACAAGCTCTCAACTGCGTGAACTTCAATCTTCGACGGTCCCGTCGAAGACTGTAGCTCATGCAGGCAGTCGAAAGTTTGTAATTTTTTTATCTTTTCAGCAAGAGACCGTTTTAAAATTTCATCCTGTTTTATCCTGGCTGCGCCCCTACAATATTTTCACTGTAATTATACCCCAGATTTCTCGAACTACCCGAAACAAATTTTCGTTTTCCTTGGAGGTTCAAAACACCGGGATTGATCTACTGCAACATCAAAGGTAGTGTGTTACGTATGTGGGTTTCGTTTGCTCCTTTTTGTACTTGACATGGATACAGGTTTAACACTATTTTTTTCTTTCGAGTTCTGATTTGCTCAATGTGATATTTGAATTTTCAGTAATTTGGCACAAGTGATTTCTTTGGGTCTGATTGTTCCGTCATAATGATATCAGCTTTGAAAGTGACGCGCTTATAAAGTAATATTTCGACTTTTTGCGAAGCTTCTTATCTATTTTGAATCACAACGAACGCGTTTGTGTGTCGTAGATATAATACACGAAAACATAAATGAATACCTGGAAAAGTGTTTTGAACATAGTGAGAAGCATGATCACGTACTTGCCATAGTAAGACAACCTAAAGCAAAGCAAAAAGCAGTCAAGGTTTGCCAAAAGACTAGAACATTTCAAAAATGTTTACAAAGAAAACTACGATCTTGTCGAAACATACAGATAGACAGACTGACAGGCAGACAGACTGACAGGCAGAGAGGCAGAGAGGCAGAGAGGCAGAGAGGCAGAGAGACAGACAGGCAAACAGGCAAACAGGTAGACAGACAGATAGGCAGACGATGGGCAAACAGACAGGCAGATAGACAGACAGACAGACAGACAGGCAGACAGACAGAAGATAGGCAGACGATGGGCAAACAGACAGGCAGACAAGCAGGCAGGCAGAGAGTCAGGCGGAAAGGCAGGCAGGCAGACAGACAGACAGACATACAGACAGACAGGCACACAGACCTACAGACTTGAAGGCAGGCAGTCGTATAGGCAGACAGCAGACAGACAGACAGACTGACAGAAATATAGAACGACAGACAGACGGACGCACTGAGAGACCTACAGACAGGGAGCTTGATACTTCAAGAATAAGAGTTAAGGGGTGGCACTGATTTGCCGCAAAGTGTGGAAAAGACTTCCGGTCGTCGTACCCCCACTTCACCATTAAGGAATATAAGCCACATTTAAAGATAATTATTGTCCTTATACCACTCGTTACACATTACCTTCTGAAATAAAGGACAAGATTGAGCCAAGCAAAGAACAAGGAAAATGCCGCAGCTTCAGGCTTGTAGTGTGCCTTACAAGCACAGATCGGAATAACAAATACCAGAGCTGACACGTAAATAACCCACTCGATGTAGTTTGTTATGGTTTTCCAATACTTGAGACGCTGTAGAAAAAAGCAAAAATGGTAATAGTGAATCTGTCAATTGATAAGGAGTATTGGTTGAACCTGCGGCTTTCGTGACCGACTTTGCCAAGCAACATGACATATTCTGCTTTCGTCACGTTGACATGAAGGTATTTAGCGTTCTCGTAATTGAGTTTTCTACCCCTTGATTGTAAAGGAGAATAAGAAACTATTCGAGCGATGACTTGAAGATGAGCCAAAATCTGCCAATAAATTATTCCTGAAAGGCTCTCAAAGTAGACTCTCTTCTTCGCAATTATACGTGACGACCAGTCATTTCCAAGAGACAAAAATTTGACTCTGAACGTGACTAGCACACATTATCAGTCACCAGTAACAGTCTTTAATATATGGCCAGCTCCATGAGCGGTTAAGATGAATCAAGTCCTGCGCTGTGATTGGCTACCTGAGCGGGCAAGATGGAGCTATCTTGGCCGCTCGGGACTACCCGCCGTGTCCCGCAAGAAAAATTTCCCCTAAAGCCATATAATAAATCCTTTATTGACCAAGTGTGAGGTCAAGAAGGCTGGATATTGGCCTCGTTCTTTTTTTTGCGAGTTTATGGACCTCGACTCCGTCACGGTCCATAAACACACCAAAAAAAAAAAAAAAGGCCAATATCCAGCCATCTTGACCTCACACTTGGTTAATAACCCATATTTCTTGGCACTATTCTTGGTCAACTATTTTTGCAATCCAATCCGGATTGGATATACACAAGTGGAAAAGTATTAAAAACGCCAACATATCTCTTCAGCATCAACAAAGATCATATCATAGACCAAATTCGAGCGCATCACTGAAGATTTGATTTAATTTGTGCAAAAAAAAAAAAAAACACAAGAGGACTTAGTCTTTTCTTTAGCTGGCTTTGAAGCAGTTGGCAGAGAAGTCACTGTTGTGAAAAGTAATTTAGCAATAATTATTTAGCTACTCTCTTACCTGTCTGACAATCTGTAACATCTCCTTTATGAGGTGAATGAAGGCGAAAACGATCACAAAGTAGTGCAGACCCACAACAGTCTAGGAGTAATAAGAAAACAAAGTCGCCTTAATTCCATAAAAAAACACAGCACACTGTGTTTATCAGGGTCACAAAATTGACAGGCCGGGAGCCAGGTTCACGAAGCGTCCCTGAGTTAAGGAACACTAAGCATTGTTCCCCAACAATAGGGTAAAACAACATTCGGGAATCATCTTCACAAAGGAAGACCTAGCGAATGTGGATCCAGTTCGCTTGGCGAACGGCACTGCATAAAGCTACAAATTGTGCATGGGAATGCAATGCGAAACTGAATTTCCCACAAGTAATTCTGAGTTCTCGAAAATATCAGTACACAAACTGTGAATGTAACTTCACTATATTACATTTATTTAGCAGTTATATAATCACCTTGTTGGAATCATTGCAAGATATCCCATCGTCATCGTGCCAGTCCTGTCGGGTAAATATCGTTGATGTTAATAAATCGAATTGAACTCGTAAACTGAGAGCAGTCTGGGGGTGGCTAAGACCCTAAAAGATAATCTACTTAGAACGGAGATAACAGCTTTTTTCATTATTATTTCGAGTGCACCCTAAAAGGTACCTTGACAGCTAAAAACAGCATTTAGTCTTGACCACTCTAAGTGAGACAAAAATCGGTGATTTACATCCCTAAGCCGGTGACCTGACGACGAGCATCCCCGACCTTTCTATATGGGAGCCCCCTGTTCCCCCACAAGTTTAGAGCGGCCCTGTGTTGCTTACCCATGGTTTGTGCTCGTAATAGCCAGTCCGATGCTTCGTCATGTTTTCAAACTGGTAATCACACAGCTCAAGGATATTGATCTTGAGGTATACTGCGAGGGCGGTGAAAGGCAGAAGGAAGGACAAATACAGGCACAGATTCACGATAAATGTTATCCACCCGAATTTCTTCCTGGAGAATGAAAACGAAAAAAAAAAAAAACACAGAATGAGCAAAAAAAGACAGATAACTAGTTAAGAAGTAGCTGCTTCATCAGTCTATTTGTGACAATTGACGTTTAAAATTCGGGCTTTGCCTCAGTAAAAAATGTTATTAAGATTTCCTTTGTTTTACGTCGTGGTAAATTTACAACGATTATAAGTTGAGTAAGGCACGAACGAGATTTGGAGACGAAAGTTTTGGACTTCAAATTACGGTGTTGCCACGGGCCACTCTCCCCGTTTCCAATAGTAACAATATCGTCGCCTGCAATTTCTCGCGCTTTGCTGCCAATGACGTCAATGCCGACAAGTTGCCGCTGGAAACGGAGTCAGTTGTCCGTGACAGCAACACAATTTGAACGTCAAAACCTGGTCACCAAACTTTCGTCGCGCATTACTCAACTGATAATCGTAGTAACAGGATTTTACACGGAGAATGAGCCAAACTATGAAGGGTGGTAGACCGATGACTTCCATTTGATGCGTTACGTATCGGCAAGTGATAAAAACGACAGGAAAAGCCAAAAACAAGTCTACGACAAATCCTTGAGTAAACATGAAAAAAAATCCTTAGCATGAAATCCTGTTCAGATGACGTTAGTATAGCTCTCCCGATATCCGTGCGGTGCTTGTGACTGGTTGTTATTTGCGCGCGAAAATTGAAAATCGAACGACAACCAATCAGAGACTTGGTCGGATCTCATTAGAACTACGTCATTAGAATGGAATTTGTTGGGTCCAGCCTCAGACTTTTCTCCGGCGAGGAAGAATAGAAAAGTCTGTGTTATGGTTTCTTGGGAAATTAGGATAATGAGCTTGGTTTAAAGTGTAAAAAATGTTTTGTTGTAGCTTACCATTTGATGTTCATCAGTACATAGCACACAGGATGAGTCAGACAGTTTTCACGGCGTCGCTCTGCCATAGTCTGGGAATGAAAAAGGAAAACAATTCTTATACGTTGAAATTACTTCCACCCCAGGGGTGATTCCCATGTGAGAATTTTAAAAAATGGTCGGGGATGCTCTTCGTCTAGCTTATTGGAGGGGGGAGAGGCTGCTATTAACGGATTTTGGTCTCGCTTAGGGCATATAGAACAAAACGCCATAATTTTTCCTCGTCAAGTTATATTATAGGGTTCTATTCGAAGAAGTAATAACAAAAAAAACTGTAATTTGCATGTTAATTCGTGTGTTAAAAAAAAAAAAAATTAGAATTCATTATCGTCGCTAATTGCGAAATCGCCTCGACTACGCGTGGCGGGAAAAACAAGTCATGTGACTTATGTTTTAAAAGGGAAATCTTATCATGTAACGGACATTCGAAGCCCAATAATCAACACAGTCGCGAGCAAAATATCAAGACAGCGATCAAAGGGATCCGACACCCAGGAACACAAATTGTAAGTTTCGAAATCGTTTGTCGCTTCCATTTAGAACGTTGTAAATATTAATTTATCTCGTAATTATTTCAATTTCAGTTGAATACGATGTAACCACGGACGCAACGAGCCGTGTCTCTAGTTCAAATAAATCTGACAACATTTGATCCCTGGTGGGCTAATCTTCAAAGTAAGTAGCCCCTTTGACCGCAGGGGCGAATCAAACTGTCATAGTTTTCTTGTGCTCTCACAAGCTCCTTGCTTTATAAGAAGCAAATGAATCTCTCTTTATTGTAATTTTGGGCTACGAGCACCGCGCGATCCTTCGTAGGAAAAATTACCATGGGAATAAAATGCCATGGGAACCTAACACAGCCCATTAGGCACACGGAAAACCATGTGTTTTGGCAATATTTGTTCCTCACTTTCGACATTGTGTTTACTAGATTTGAGAGATATTGGAACTCTTCTGTACTTTTTTTTTATGAGCGTTACTAAGGTTTTAGTGCGCGAAGAATTATGGGTTAATGTGCCAGTCGCCATGTTTTTTTTTTCCTGCCGAGGTTGCGGACATTCTTTTCTACCCTTTTAAAAGTGATATTTTTAGCGGTCAAATATAAAGCTCGACTAAGTTGAGATTGGTTTCCTCTAGGGGATTAATTCAAACCTTATGACGAGTATTTCCGAACTTGTCACACTGGAACCCCCACGGGATCTTCCCGTCATTTTACAGTAATAAATTTCACGAAGTAGGAAAAACAGCACAAAAGGATAATACACAAGATTCACAAGGTTAAAAACCGTCCTCCTAACGAACTGGAAATTAAAAAAATTCATCGCCTCAGTGTAAGATAAAAAACTAATTTTCAGACCTCATATTGAAAGATGGGTAAAACACAATTTTTGGAATGGCTTTGCTATGTTGCATGAAAGATAGCTGACGTGTAAATTAAATTTCGGACATTTATTTTGTTTACCAAAATTGTCAGGAGTGGGATTCGAACCCACGCCTACAAGGGTAGACTGCGACCTGAACACAGCGCCTTAGACCGCTCGGCCATCCTGACACACACATACTTGAATGTAACAGTGCGAATGACAGCTGTCCACTATTGGAGGCGTTGTCTCTAGAAGGTGAAGCCTCAACCTAGTTTAAAGTGGTTGTATTTTCCAGGCTGCATGTAATAATCACAATTATATAGGTGTTCAAGATTAAATCTTCACCTTCAGCGCATCAAGAGAATGTTCCAGCGAAGCTGTGACGCTACTTTGCTTTCCTTGTATCAGCCGCAGATTGTAGGTAATCTGATAAATAAATAAATAAATGAATAAACAGATATAAATAAATAAATACTAAATGAATTAGTTTTTCCTCACTTCGGCTGCCAAATTTTTGATTAGCAGTTAACCGCCCTTCAGCTTAGTTCCCAATTTTTTAGTTTCTAATTGGCTGGACAACTTACCTTAAAATCTTTGCTGCTTGGATCGCCTTCCTGTTCAACACACTGATCTAGAACACGCTGCAATCAAAAAGTCTTTTGTTCAACAGTCTTAGAAACCTCCACTTGCAACATTACTAGTATATTTGGAACCTCAGTCAATGGTGAAGGCCTTAGATGGGTAACAGAGGGAATTTACTCCTGACTGAACTGAGAACTGGAAGCAAAGGTCACTGAACAGTTCGACCGCTCCGGGAGATAGAAAGCTGCATATATTATATAGCTAGCTCCTTGAGCGGGCAAGATCAACCGAACCCTTCACTGTGATTGTCTACCCGAGCGGACAAGATGGCCCTATCTTGCCCGCTCAGGATTACCCGCTGTGTCCTGCAAGAAAATAGTGTTCTTTTCCATATAATAAATCCTTTATTGACCAAGCTTGTTCGGTCAAGATGGCTGGATATGACCTCGTTCTTTTCTTTTTTTTCTTTTCTTTTTTTTTTTTTTGCGAGTTCATGAACCTCGACTGCCGGCATTGACTGCTCACCTCAGCAACATCAGGCATTTTTTCCACTAATGTCTGTATCTGAGACACTCCTCCTCCTACCGCAGCATCAATGACTTCCTTCCACCTGCAATATAATAAGGGTTAGAAGGAGAGCGAGAGAATGAGTGGATCAAATTGATCGGGGTAATTTACTATGGGGGATGGGGAGAAGGGGTGGGAAGGGGGCGCAACTCGACTAAGTTCCTGCGGAAGAACCGAAAAGATAACTTAGGGGCGCTTTCCCACTTTTGACACTAGGTACATGTTACGGTTCTTTTTAGGCCATGGCTTGTCGCGTTAAGTTATTTGCATTTTCCAAAATTGGGTATTAGAAAACAGTCCTAAGAAATACGCGCGCCGATTGGTTTAAAACCATGTTTCTATAACTCGATAGAAACACAAAACTAGCACGAGCTGTTGACGTGATGATGGCGCGAGCAAAGAGAATTTACATTTTCATATTCAAAGTTAACAAGTTGTTTTCGTTTTTTTCGTCGCGGTGTTTTCTAAAAGGAATAGAAACATGTTCTCCGTGTTTCTATCGAGTTATAGAAACACTCGTGAAAGTCTGGGAGAACTCGAAAAAGCTGTGGAAACACTCGCCTGCGGCTCGTGTTCCCACAGCATTTCTCGTTCTCCCAAGCTCCCACTCGTGTCTCTATAACTCGATAGAAACACGGCACATGTTTTCTATCTCTTAAATAGAGGTTATTAAATATTGGATCATTAATAAAAAAATGCAATTCGAGAGTTTTCATTTGCATAGCTATCATGGGTTTTGAGCCATTATACCATGCTCTTCAAATATGGTAACTATAATAATAATAATAATAATAATATATATAACTCGCGTGCGCGTGAGTTTTTGGGCGTTTTATTTTTAGTTTAGTTTAGTTTTCTATATCTTGGGGGCGTTTTTAATAAAACATTCATTCCACTCGCGCTTGTTAGATATGAGATGATTATACCAACTCGGCGCTACGCCCCTCGTTGGCTATCTACCATCTCGATATCCAAAGCGTACTCGTGGGATAATTGTTAACTATACTTTTGTGGGTTATGGACGACTTTCATTCGAAAACCGTCTTTCGCCTCACACACGATCAATTACCTGGAATGTTCGATGATTGCCATTGCAACCTCCTCTTTGTCGTTGGAGATGGCGAGATCAAGAACATTCTGGTTGTGGAAATTTAACAGGATTTCTTGCTCTTTCACAGACAGCAAATAGGAAACTAGAGAGGCGTGACCACTTGTAGCAGCAAGATTAAGGGCTGTGTTCTATGCAAAAGTTGAAAAGAAAGATTAAAAAAATGCTTACAGAGAAAGGGAAATTGTAACTGAGAAAGAGTGTTCTTTTCAAGCAATCAGCGGTCTAATGGTTTAAGGGGCAAGTGTTACGATAATGAGAATATAGGACATATTGATCGACACTGGAAGGTCCGCTGGAAGGTTTTGTAACCAATAGCCGCAGCTATCAGTACCGTGTCATACAAAAGAAGCGAAAGAGTTAATTCATCTTTGAATAGACAATTCTACATCCTTGTTGCCGCCCAATTCAGACCACGTGATGACTCATTTTGGACGAGTGCAATTATGCAATTTGTCGCACGCAACCGCTTGCATGGGAGCATGTACAAATATAAAAATTGTAACCTTCCAAGTGAATCGTCGTATGTTCTGGATTGGATGGCAACAAGAATGCAGACACGTTAGCCGATTCCCTCTATTGATGAACTTTTTGGCCCTTTTTTAACAAAATACTATTTCAAGGCAGACTTAACTGCAATAAAATCGATTAAAATATCGTACTGGCGCATACCAGGCCCTTCAAGCACAAAGAACGGTCCAATAGACTTTCGATATATTAAAATTCAGCTTGGCAGCGAGGCCTAGATTACATAAACAAAGGAAATTGAATGCCATGTTTATTCATTTCTTTTGTTTGTGTCCTCTAGGCCTCACTGTCAACTTGAATTTTAATATATCGAAAGTGGTCTATTGACGAAACTGCTGGAATGTCGGAAAAAAATGTGTCAGGAGTGGGATTCGAACCCACGCCTACAAGTGTAGACTGCGACCTGAACGCAGCGCCTTAGACCGCTCGGCCATCCGGACTTGATAGATCTTAGCAATTCAATACGTTTTTGGGAACTGAAATTTATCTTCCACCAGTATTCTGCGCCAAAGGTAATAATTACTTGAATGGTTATTACTGAATAACTATTTAGAGTGGTTTTCAATTGAGTGTCGTAAAACCAAAACCAAAGTTATCACTCTAGCCAATCACAAAGGACAGAGACAATACAGTGAACCAATCAAAACTCGAAGTGATTTTATGTAGCTGACGCAGAGCGCGGGAAAACTCGCGCGAGTGAATTACGAGTGGTTTTGGTTTTACTTCTGATTGGATGAAAAAGTGGCGCGAGTTTTTTAGCCAATCGTGTAGGGTCGTATCAATTCCTTTTCGACACTCCAGAGGAAACCGCTCAAACGCCTGGATAAAGAATAAGAAGACGCAAGGAAAAAGATCTTGGACCCCTTTTATCAGTGTAAAACCACTGGATTATCGTGCCTTGCATAATCCTAAAAAGACCTCAAAAGACGGGAACCACTTCTGTTACCTGATGTTTGTCAAGGGCGTTGAGACTTTCTGGATGAGCCTCCAGTATGTACTCTACACAGCGCTCTGAACCTTTTAAAGCTGCCATGTGCAGGGGAGTACGGTCGTGATGATCCCTGGGAAGGATACAAGCAGGGACAAGTAAACAGTAGAGCATGGGATGAAATCAATTAAAGTACCGAAAATAGATTGATTTATTTGCTGCATGAATACTTCGTTGACTGTCGGACCTCATATATTTAACTTATGGCAATGGTTGATTTTTGCTTAATCAGATGGGTTTGTTGATTTGTTCATTGTTGAGCTGAATGACAAACTGATTGATTGTGTTTGTTGATTAATCGATAAAATTAATACGTTTTACTTCTTTCTTTGCATGAATAACTAATTGGTTTATTGACCTTTATAGAAAGAATTAGTGACTGACCGACCGATCGGTCGGTCGATTGATTAACTGACTGACTGACTGACTGACTGACTGACTGATTGACTGACTAACCGACCAGCTGACTGATCGTCCAACCAACTGACTGAATGACTGACTGACTGACTGACTGACTCAGATTGGTGTGTTAATTAATTGATAAAATGCACTATTAAAGTACTCAAGAGTTCATCCAGGACGGACGACTAAGCGACTGGTTTAGGCCAAGCTATTTGTGTGAACTTAGAGAACAAGTATAGCATAATTCAAGTTCTCAGTGTACGTTGCTTTCACCGACTACTCTTAAAATTTACCAAGGAAATAATATATCTGAAAACTACCTTTCAATAGTAGCGCCTTCCACCAACAAGAGTTGAGCTATTTGCTCATGTCCTTCGTGACAAGCGAAGTGAAGGGCCGTTTTACCTTGGTTATTCTGTAAATTCATCATTCTGACATTTCTTTTCTTGAGCAGCCTTTCGGCGATCTCTAGCCAG
This sequence comes from Orbicella franksi, assembly GCF_964199315.1. Classification (NCBI taxonomy): domain Eukaryota; kingdom Metazoa; phylum Cnidaria; class Anthozoa; order Scleractinia; family Merulinidae; genus Orbicella; species Orbicella franksi. The sequence goes on from NC_138158.1 coordinate 18,612,055, forward strand.
CCATACCTTATAGGAGGAAAGAAGTCGATAACATTTAACGTGAAAACGGCCTTGACGTTGAAAGCAGTAAAGAAAAATATAGGTCCGCAAAGCGTACCGAGAAACGATGTGAAGAGGCGTGTCCAAAGAGTCTGATGGGACTTGTTCAGCGGCCTTGTTTTTGTTGATAAAGAGAATGATGTGCTGCGAAAAAAAGTTGCAAAAGACTGTTATTGACCGTGTTGTTTAATTAGCAAATATCTCAACGAAGATACCTGAAACATTATGAGTTGAAATTTGACAGAAGTGAAATTAAAAGAAATCACTGTCAGTAAATGTTGCAACGTTAGAATTATGTAAAGCTTTCTGAAATGAGAACGTCATATATTATTCAGTTGATATTGTTTATATGTTGTGTACCGTTTGGTATTTTCGTTTGTTTCATATACATTTTAAAATGAACTAGCGAAATAAATAACGAACAATGTATGGCCGTCCTCAACTCATCATCGATCTTCTCTTATTGGAATTTCACGTACATTACCGATATATTAACTTAAACCGGAACAAAAGGAAAGTACAGAATCGCACCAAGGGAAAACAATAACACGATATATATTCATGTTGTTAGTGGTGTTGTTTTCATTGATCTTGCCGTTACACTGCTGGCATTGTGTTTGTCTGTCATCAGGCAGTATGATGTGAGACTCTTTAGAAGAGAAGGGATTGGGACTCGTCAGGCCCGAGAGAAAAGACCGCGGTCTTTTAGCATTCTAAGCAGTCGTTGTAGTGTTTTTTTTTTTCTTTTTTTTTGTCATTGTGAGCTTCTTCTGGAAACACTTATATGTTCTTACATACCTGCAGATAACCGGCTCGTGCGGCGTAGTGCACTGGGGTATATCCAGTGCCATCTTTGTCAATAATTAAAGCCTTTGATGCAGGGCTCTGTAGGTGAACAAAGAAAATTAACTAGTAATTATTTGGGGGAGCAGATATCTTTTTCGGCCACTACACTGGTTGTAGTGTAGTGCCACTGGCTGAGCTACATGTATGGGGTGGAACGGTTTTGGGAAGGGGAAAAGAGAAACATAAGGTGGCACAAATATTGAAAGATGCTCTAAAATTTAAAAATGTAACGCGAAAAATATGAGTTATTTCAAAAAGTAATCTCGTCTAATTTCAAACAGCAGTTACATGAAATAATCTTAATTTCAAATACACTCAACCTCTTTGAATAATATGCATATAGAGCGGACAAAGTGAAACTTTTAAGTGACTTCCTTCGCTTTCTTCTTAAAACGTCTTAAACCTGGACGATTTAGGAAAATTGAGACACGTCAAGTAACAATTTTGGCGGGAACGACGGTGGGATCTGCGCGCGCGCAGTGCCGAGGTGTGTTTTTCCGCTGTGGAGGCGAATGTTGAATGAAAACATTTAATTATTATACAGAATGGCCCATTCAGCATTACGGCTGGTATCCAGAGGGGCCTTGGTAATAATCGTCGGAATTAATTGTGGAGCTGAACGGTATGGGGCGCCGTTTGTAAATTTATTATTTAGACCGAATTTATGCCATTTCCCCCTTATTTATAAATAATTGGAAATGTTACAAAATTTGTTTATAAATAAGACTCAAGAACTTGTCCGTTGATATGTAAATAATTATTTTAGGTACCTTCTGATTTATAAATAATCTTTTACCATAGAGTTATTGTATATAAATAATAAACTAAACAACTTCAATTATTTATATATCAGGTCATGTCTAAAATAGTTTTTTACATATCATAAAGTTTGTAAATCCCATTATTTATAAATAAATTACTTCGCCGGGAGTGTAAATTCATTATTTAGAAATAATAAATTTCACCTCACCGAGTGTAAATTTATTATTTAGAAATAATGAACTTCACTGAGTGTGTAAATCCATTATTTAGAAATAATGAATTTCTCCTCGCCCAGTGTAAATTTATTATTTAGAAATAATGAACTTCACTGAGTGTGTAAATTCATTATTTAGAAATAATGAACTTCACTGAGTGCGTAAATTCATTATTTAGAAATAATGAACTTCACTGAGTGCGTAAATTCATTATTTAGAAATAATGAATTTCACCTTGCCGAATGTAAATTTATTATTTATAAATATGAACTTCATTGAGTGTGTAAATTCATTATTTAGAAATAATGAAGTTTCATCTCGCCGACTGTAAATTTATTAATTAGAAATGATGAATTAAACGTGTGTGTAAACTCGTTATTTAGAAACTCATTATTTAGAAATAATGAAGTTTCATCTCGCTGAGTGTAAATTTATTACTTAGAAATAATGAACTTCACTGAGTATGTGAATTCGTTATTTAGAAAGAATGAAAGTATGAATGGCTGACCCAGCGTCTCTTGCCCGATCGATTTCAGAGGCTGTTTCTCGCGTTATAAGACAGTTATTCAGGTAGGTATGTAGCCTGAAATTCAGCAGTGGCGGATCTAGGGGAGGTTCCCCCCCCCCCTTATTTTGGTTAATTGTGTTTAAGCGAGAATCACGCTTCAAATATCTATTACGTAGTTCTTATCCACTCAACAATTCGGCAGCTCACACTGCAACAGGAACAACGACAACGACAACGACAACAACTACTCAAAGGCCGAGGTAACAGGTAAATTTTAAGCCAAGAAATTGCTGCATGAAGAAAATGCAGAACTTTTAAAATCGGGAAATCGAATAATGTATTTACATGCTTAGATAATTCTTTGTAGCCTGCGAACAGGCTCACGTTGGAGCACAAACGCGCTCGGCGTAGCTGAGAGCGAGAAATCGACGGGCGAAGCCGCGAGAGGAGAAAGTCACTTCTTGGCGCCTCTTTCCCGCCGATCGCTATTCCTCTTCGTCACTCGCGCGTTTGATTCAAACGTGAGTTTGCTCGCAGGTTAAATTCTTTGTGACCTTTGTGACCTTTGGACGGATAGCTGTGTGACACACTTTGTTTGGCTTGATCAAGTCACGGCTGGGCATCTCTATTCCAGGCAAGTCCAAAGATCGTACACGTGGAAAGCTAAATTCATTTACGTTTAAACCATTATTGAATTTCAATAGAAATCAGACCTTTCACTTAACACGCCAAGCGATTTTTATTTTCTTCATGCAGCAGTTTCTTTTCTTAAAATTTACCTGTTACCTCGGCCTTTGAGTAGTTGTTCCTGTTGCAGTGTGAGCTGCCGAATTGCTGAGTGAATAAGAACTCCATGATAGCTGAGGCGGGGAATGGGGGGGGGGGGGGGAGAACGGGCTCCTCGAGCCCCTCCCCCAGATCCGCCAGTGCTGAATTTCAGGCTACATACCGCCGCCGTTACCTACTTGAGCAAGGGTAGCATTGACTGTCTCACTTATAGCGCGAGAAACAGCCTCCGAAATCGATCGGGCAAGAGACGCTGGGTCTGCCATTCATACTTTCATTATTTCTAAATAATGAATTTACAAACTCAGTGAAGTTCATTATTTCTAAATAATGAATTTCTAAATAATGAATTTACACACATGGTTAAATTCATTATTTCTAAATAATAAATTTACAGCCGGCGAAATGAAACTTCATTATTTCTAAATGATGAATTTACACACTCAATGAAGTTCGTTATTTATAAATAATAAATTAACACTTGGCGAGGAGAAATTCATTATTTCTAAATAATGGATTTACACACTCAGTGAAGTTCATTATTTCTAAATAATAAATTTACACTCGGCGAGGTGAAATTTATTATTTCTAGATAATGAATTTACACTCCCGGCGAAGTAATTTATTTATAAATAATGGGATTAACAAACTTTATGATATGTAAATAACTATTTTAGAGTTGACCTGATATATAAATAATTGAAGTTGTTTAATTTATTATTTATATATAATAACTCTATGGTAAAAGATTATTTATAAATCAGGACGTACCTAAAATAATTATATACATATCAACGAACAAGTTCTTGTGTCTTATTTATAAACAAATTTTGTGGCATTTCCAATTATTTATAAATAAGGGGGAAATGGCATAAATTCGGTCTAAATAATAAATTTACAAACGGCGCCCCATAGAACGGTAACAAGTTCTTCATATAAGGAAAAAGGAGCAAAGATTTTATTGTACGCTTTACCATAGTTCTACGAAAGCTGCTACTCGCTATGACCAGATTAACGATAGCCTAGTAATAGAGTTGAAACAAGAAATTGCGCTGCAATTTGAACTGTTCACATTCACTGAGTTATAAAAGGACAAACGAAGCTGACAATATCTACTGACACGAATGGAGAGGAACAGAGTTATCTTCGAAGACTGAATATCTATTCAGACGGAGCTGGTGGTTGAGTGCTTGTGCCGTCATAAACCGCGCAGGAGGATTTCATAAACCTCTTCGGGACAACAGGTAAGTTAATTTTAGACTAAACCTAAATCCATTTGCTAAAAGAAATTCTCAGAAACTGTTAGCGGCCTAATTTTGAGCTCATTTAGTCGGTTTTGTTGTTCAGGTTTCTCCACAATAGTTACGAGTCAGTTGAATTACTACAAATACATTAAATACTATGGTTCGTGGCAAAGGTTTAGAAAGAAGCGCATATTGGCCAGAAATGTTACCAGACATACAAAGTTGAAATTTTGAGCGGATGATATCTTCTACTGTTGAATTACAAGGTTGTTTGTAAGCACCCAAAAGAGGACATCTTCATGTAAAATTCAAAGCTTCAGACGTCGTTTATTCCTCACATTTGAATAAGTTCATCGCAAATAAATTCATGTCGTTTTCAATTTCATGCATTGCATGCGACCATGACGGCGACGCCGAGGACAACGTCAATCTGTCAGTGAGCTGCTAAACCGAAACAGTCCTTGGAATCGCTAGGTACGTCAAATGTATGTTAACAGGAAAGGCACTGAGGACGGGCATCTTAACTAGAGAGAATTGTCTAACGATTTGACGACAATAACATTCACCAGAAGTTTTCTTTGTAACACTTTTCTGGCATCGAAAGCCATTTAAATGCTTTCGGCGAACAAAACTTGAACATGAAAGCTTTAACAAATCTCTGTTTGTGTTTCAAGTCTTACAATGATACGATCAAAATCCTTCTGTTCCAAAAACGTTAAAGGTAAACGCTTTTCTGAGCTTTAATAAAGGAAGTTTTATCAAACATTGGTAGCCTCTGATGGGTTATTTCAGTTCCCGGGTTTTAGTTCTGCTCAAACGCTCTTCGCTCGATCGTGAATTGAACTCTTGAAGAAACAGCCGCTCGAAGTTAAGACTGCGCAGGGGCGTAGCGTCCATATACGCACGTACGCCCGTGCGTACAGTTGAAATCTGGAAAAAAAAAGTTTTATTCCCTTATAGCATTTGTCAAAGTTACGATAAAATAGGACAGATTTTTAAATTTCGAATTATACTGGCCTGTGTGTTTGTTTTCCCAGTACCTTTTAATTAATCCATAAACGACAAGAAACGTTATTTGGCTTCCTAGACTTGTTCACTCTCTAGTTGTTTTAGGAAGCCAACACCCTTTTAGCTTTAATTCTATATTCCAGCGAAGCTCACTGAGCTAACAGAAAGAACCGTTAATGATATCTACTGCTACTTCGGCAGTGACATGGACATCTCTAAGGGCGAATTCAAATCCGAGGTCAAAAGATGGAGGCAAAAGTGGAGTGGAATGGATGGTAATGTGAAGCCAAAGACTTTGGTTGAGACTCTTGATCATGACAACCCTCAATTCTATCCCGGAGTTTATGTTGCTGTGACAACATTGTTGACGTACCTGTATCAACTTGCACTGCAATCTCGTTCCCAGTCTCCGTTCCCCTTGACCAGCGGTCGGAAACGAGAGCTCTAGAAGCAACCATTTCAGGCGTGCGCAGTGAAACCGGATCGGCAGAAGTCGGTTATTTCAAAATGGTTGCTCCCAGAGCTCTTGTTTTCCGACCGCTGGTCAAGGGGAACGGAGACTCTGGGAATGAGCTTGCTTGCACTGCTGAACGTAGTTTCAGCAGTATGAAGAGATCGAAAACGCCCTTACGAAGTACCATAGCAGATGGGAGATTGAGCTCTTTAGCAATTTTGCACATTTCCAAGCACAAGGACGTTGACATTGATGATGTTATAACAGAGTTCGCCCGTCTAAAGAGTGCACGTCTTGCCCTGTTTTTACCATTGTCTTACCCCATTTTTTGTTGTAGGTTACCGAAAACTCTAAGGATGGGTAAAATAAACAACCAACTACGGCATTTTCCGTCGCATTTATTTATAAAAAATTTCCGCGGAAATAGTTGGAAATGGCATTTCCGAGAACCTAATTTTCAAAATTTTCTGGGGGAGCATGCCCCCAGACCCCCCTAGTATTTACACGCTGTGCGTACACCTTCAAAATCTCACGCTACGCCCCTGCTGCGGATCGTGCACGAATATAAGTTTACATTTCTGACATTTTCCTTTAGTTCTCAGTCTTCTGTTCATTTAAGCTCATTTTACCAAATAACGAAAGTGGCAGAGACCAATTTTAAAAGCCATTTATGAGTTCAAGTCCAGCCTTAGACACGCAACTCGTCAAATTTAAAACAAAGTGGAAAGGAAAACGTAACCCACAAACCTGCTATTGAATAAGAGCATTTCAAACAGCTCAAAGCCAGGGGTGTTTGTTCGCTTTCTTCTCCACTCTCGCTTTCAAGAGATGTCTGGTTCCATATTGTTCTTTTCTTTTGCTGAAGAGGTCGTGAAGGACAGAGAGCTCAACCACCAAAAGCTTCAACCATGAGCAGTTTGTTTCAGAGTTCTTCGGAAAACTGATCCAAATTTAAGGTTAACCAATTTTTGAGAAACGCTTTTACCGACTGCAATTTTTGTTTGTTGTCAGCATGATATTTAGGTTAACTGAACAGTTTGAAATTGTTTGTTTGCTCGAGACACTATCAACTCGCTGCGATCCAAGAAAAATTTTGATGTGTCGGTTTGTCAGATTTTTGTATGAACATTTTCGCGCGGTTTATCACGCTTTTAACTTCAGGTGAGCCGGACGAGATTCAATATATATTATGTAAAAAGTCTCAGTGTTATAAAAGAAATGGTAAACGTGCAGTGTGCAACTAGCGAGTTTTAGAAAAGATCTGCTAGCGTTCTATCACGAATGCTGGTCTCTGATTGGCTACGCTACTCACTATCTATTCTGTAATAGATAGTGAGAAGCGTAGCAGTGTTCGGTTTTTAACAAAACGACGGCCGTTTCCTTGCAGTTTCGAGGTGTCTGTGAATAGGATTTAGATGAAGTCTTCAACGACTAGAAGATTTATACTAAAACAGTTAGATTATTCGCTCTCGATTTCTACGCTTGATAATTGACTCGGACTGCGCCCTCGTCAACTATCACGCGATAGAAATCTCGAGCTCATAAACTAATTGTTTAATGGATGTACTTTTGATTTCATATAAGCCGGACGAGACTCAATATATACTATCTCAAAAGTCTCAATGTTATAAAAGAATGGCAAACGTGCAGTCTGCAACTATTGAATAATGTATTGCACTTTCGTGCTTGGCAACCTCCCGCGTCCATAGTTGCCCGCTGCCCGCTTACCCGGCATTCGTTAATTATGCACACGCGTACACACTTATACTTGTTTTAGGGGGTCTTCATAACCTTTTTGCTTATGCTTGTGCGCGTGCTTATGCCATTGTGAAAGCCAGACAACGCTTCAAAACTGACGAACCGGTTGTTCAATTTCGGGAGTGCTTTTGAAAAGCGTAAACATGGCAAAGAATAGTTACACCGGCTAAAATTGGAGGCAATAGTGGACGCCCTATACCGGACAAAGAGGACCCAGATGAAAATGTCGATTGCATTTTCAAGATCCCTGACTTTCTTCCTTTAAAGACCTGAATCCCTAAATAAATTTATTTTTTATCCCGGAAGCCTGGAAGCTACAACGCTCTCTGTAACCACGAGTAATTATCGGCGCAAGAATCATGTACCTTAATCAGGACCTCCATGGTGGCTGAATTTCCAATGGCTACGTGCAAAGGCGAGCGCAGCTCCACATCTTTGAGTGTTATGTCGGCCCCTCGGTCCATTAACAATTGAACAGTTTCTGTTCCACCCACTGAGGCTGCGAGGTATATTGGGGTTCGTCCTTGAATGTCGCGAGGATCCACTTTGGCCCCCTGAGAGAAATTTGAAACAGGTCAACAAAGAAATACGTTGACAAAGACATATTTTGGCGTTTGGTTGGTTAAAAGGAAAACACAGAAAGTTGAAGTACATTTATGACATCATCATCATCATCATTATCATTTTATTTCACTCACATTTATAAGTATAGATCACGTTGCATTGTTTCAAACCTCGCACAAAGCCCCCTGCCCCTACGAATGGAGATTGAAAGTGTAATGCTGACATTTTCAACAAGTCTTCATTCCTCTCTGGCGGGATTTTAAAGGTACCAACTGTTTGTATGTTTCTCATTGTTACATGACATTTCCATTGCAACCACATTTTAAGAAGCAGTCCAAATTTTGCAGTTTTCTTGGGAAGCGGCATGCAATCAGGCTGTCAGGATATATTTCAATTCAGTTACCTGATCTAGTAAAAAACTGACGACAGTGGAATGATTGTTAAGAGCTGCACGATGCAAAGGAACCATTCCTTGATCATCCAAGATCTCTGCTTTGCAGATGTCACGATCCTCACCCGTAAACAACTGAACAATCTCTAGTGAACCTTGTGCGCATGCCATATGGAAAGCTGTGCTGGTGTCAGATTCCTGGAGGAAGAGAATTTAACACAGAATTACTTTCAGCCGTTACAATTGCAATTTCCATTTTGTTTCATTGGCGGTCTTAAAAGTGCGTGCTCGAAGAGATTAATTTTCACGGATTTTTCTCCAATTAGAAGATAGATATCAGAGGACTATGCATAGTTTGCTGCACTATACAGCCCTGCTGCAAGTGTCGATGTTTGTGTGCGCTCCATCTACTCTCGAACATACACCTTATTCCAAATGGCCGCCATTTTAGTGTTCTTTTTTTTTTGCGTTCAAATTACCCCCTGTTGCCTCGTTCTTAAACTCGAAATTCAAAGGAATATTTCCCCTTGAACGAGGCAACAAGGGCTAATTTGCAAGCAAACAAAAGAACACTAAAATTGCAACCATTTTGGAATAAGGTGTATGACCTTTTCTAGTAACGCTTTCACGTACATGGTCTTTACAATAAGCACTGCAGTCAGCATCTCTCGCACAATATATTCCATCAAACGAGGTGACATCACTCTAGATTGTTTCCAGCTCTTTAATCCTTTTGTACTATATTGGGGAGTTCTAACTTAACGTTCAAATCACCTTCGTTTGCCGCGCTTTTGATCCCAACTTCAAGCAACGCCCAACAATCTGGAGAAAGAAGTATGAACAGAATGTTAAGTTACAGTTGAACTTCAATTGCATTCAATCGTCACAAACAGCAAAAATATAATTCGCTATAATTTAGCGGTCCTCTAAATCAACGAATGGAGAATAACGAGCTTTGTATTGGGACATTGCACAGTAACGTCTTTGGTTGTTGTTTCTTTTCCAGTTAATGTGAAACTTTTGATGGACTTCTGAAACAGCCAGTTAAGTACGAGTTTTCAATTAACCTTATAGTCAGTGTACCTCTAATCAGCTTCCTAGTTAATTCATTCCAAGCCCCACATGTAACTCAACTGAAATCAAAACCCCAACATGTAACTCAACTGAAATCAAAACCCCAACATGTAACTCAACTGAAATCAAAACCCCAACATGTAACTCAACTGAAATCAAAACCCCAACATGTAACTCAACTGAAATCAAACCCCAACATGTAACTCAACTGAAATCAAACCCCAACATGTAACTCAACTGAAATCAAAACCCCAACATGTAACTCAACTGAAATCAAAACCCCAACATGTAACGCAACTGAAATCAAACCCCAACATGTAACTCAACTGAAATCAAACCCCAACATGTAACTCAACTGAAATCAAAACCCAACATGTAACTCAACTGAAATCAAACCCCAACATGTAACTCAACTGAAATCAAAACCCCAACATGTAACTCAACTGAAATCAAAACCCCAACATGTAACGCAACTGAAATCAAACCCCAACATGTAACTCAACTGAAATCAAACCCCAACATGTAACTCAACTGAAATCAAAACCCCAACATGTAACTCAACTGAAATCAAAACCCAACATGTAACTCAACTGAAATCAAACCCCAACATGTAACTCAACTGAAATCAAAACCCCAACATGTAACTCAACTGAAATCAAAACCCCAACATGTAACGCAACTGAAATCAAACCCCAACATGTAACTCAACTGAAATCAAACCCCAACATGTAACTCAACTGAAATCAAACCCCAACATGTAACTCAACTGAAATCAAACCCCAACATGTAACTCAACTGAAATCAAAACCCCAACATGTAACTCAACTGAAATCAAAACCCCAACATACATGTAACTCAACTGAAATCAAACCCCAACATGTAACTCAACTGAAATCAAAACCCCAACGTGTAACTCAACTGAAATCAAAACCCCAACATGTAGCTCAACTGAAATCAAAACCCCAACATACATGCAACTCAACTGAAATCAAACCCCAACATGTAGCTCAACTGAAATCAAAACCCCAACATGTAACTCAACTGAAACCAAAACCCCAACATGTAACTCAACTGAAATCAAAACCCCAACATACATGTAACTCAACTGAAATCAAACCCCAACATGTAACTCAACTGAAATCAAAACCCCAACATGTAACTCAGCTGAAATCAAAACCCCAACATGTAGCTCAACTGAAATCAAAACCCCAGCATGTAACTCAACTGAAATCAAAACCCAACATGTAACTCAACTGAAATCAAAACCCCAACATGTAACTCAACTGAAATCAAACCCCAACATGTAACTCAACTGAAATCAAACCCCAACATGTAACTCAACTGAAATCAAAACCCCAACATGTAACTCAACTGAAATCAAACCCCAACATGTAACTCAACTGAAATCAAACCCCAACATGTAACTCAACTGAAATCAAAACCCAACATGTAACTCTCATTCTCATTAACAAAGCTGTCAAATTCAGAGGTTATGACGTCTCACCGGCAGACTTCCACTGTCCACGGCCAAATGAAGCAAAGTACTTCCCTCGTCATCAACATTGTATAGGAGATCTTCCAAATTAAGTTGTTTCTCCTGAACTGAAATAGATTAAGTCGAAATAATTTTGATCACGTCGTCAATACACCAAAACAACAAAAACAAACGAAAAAACAAACAACTACAACAAAAAACAGTATTCTTCACAGTCAGCACAATCTCTACCGTGCCTGAATTATACTATATATGGTACGTGATACTGAATGATTATATATTGGCCGTTAGTATATACTATGTTTCTTAATATACCAGGGTCTGATAAGGAGTTGAAAGCGTCGAACAGTTTGTTCGTTGTATTGATGTTTTCAGTTTTCAAAATGCCAAATGCGGTTTAAACTTCAAATGTTAAGAATGGCTGACTGTAAGGATCGAGAAACGCCGGTCAACAACCCATTTGGCAAATCGCTCATATTTCCCCAAAGATACCCTTAGGTGACCTAATTCTAAAAATCATATTTAAAGGTTCCAGCCAATTTTTATTTTTCAGAAATTCGCAAAAATTTGAAAGCGCGGTCAAAGTGCGGTTTTTCGTGTAATAAAATGACAGAAATAAGGTGCGAGGACGAAGCGCTGCTTAAGTCTTAAAATAATTTCAATTGACTTCAAACTTCACACAAATGTGGAACAACCACTCTAATTTATTCCTCGTTTTAAACTAATCTCAGAGATGTTGATATAGTGGTTTTCCGAATCATTTTAAAAACACCTATGAAGCGTGTGAAAAATAACGGCAAAATATAGGTCATGTTTAACAGCATCAAAATGCATCTGGTACCTCACTTTCCGATTATTTTACTTTACAGCCTTAAAATATCATTATTAAACATATACCATGCCAAGTTTCATGCTCGAACTCGCAGTATTTCCCTTTGAGAAAAACGAAAATCTATGTCAATGTGTTGGGCGCAAATAACACAATAGTTATACACGAACAAGAGACAAATTAATTTCAACGGCGAAAGTAAAAGGCTGTCATTAATTAAAATCCCGTCAATTCACTGCTATCAGTGGAAACATAATGTCCACTACATAAAAACTGTTTTTAGACGTTTTCGGAACATTGCGCGTTAACTTTGTTTGATTTCCTGTCCGCCGTCATGTCTAGTTTGTCATCGCGTGTATTTCCTTAATGTAAACAACACTGTGAATGGTTGTCATAACAAACGCAAGAGATTTCCTGGAACATTAATGTTTTCGATTCAACAAAATCAAACCGAGGTCATCAAAAGTGTAAGTTTAAAAGTGTAGTGGCAAGTTTCAAATAAATTTTGTCTATATAAATTGGAAACAAGAAGTGAAACGGTCTGACCCGAAACAAATAAACAAAATATTAATACGACTAATTTAATCCGAAAATGTGACAGAAAACATACGTACATATACATGATTGCATGCATGCATGCATACATACATACATCCTTTATTATCTTTCCCCATGGGGGCTTTTCGAAGACAATATGGTACAATACTACAATTAAATACTAATATACTAAAATTAATAATATTACATTCTAATTTAGATAATCACGAATTTAAAAAGTCTACAATTAATTTACCATTAATTTACAATTAAACATACCTAAAAGCCGTCGATTCCCCTCAATACCACTCCACATTGCCTTAAAGAGCCCAAGCTTTCTGCTGTAAGAATCGGGGGCCTCATGAATCTGTTTTTACTATATCGGCAACCATGCTGCGGGGCAGATATTCGAGAGTTAGTAAAAGCTGTCACACAACCGTATGAGCAGCCCAGTCACGCTTTCACTGCTCTTGCGCAAATGTTCAACATTTCACGATTTACATAAACTGATTACAAGTTTAAAGTAGTGACAGTAGATTGAAATGCGCTTTTTAAAGCTGTCCTATCCAGGAGCAATTACTTCTTGTTCTTGAATGGCTCTTAGCTGTAACTACAGTCCGGCGAGGAGAGGGGAGGGGATACTCCGGGAAATTTCAGATATCTGTATGCCGTGGAAGATTAAGTGGTCTCCAGCTCTTAATGCCAACACTGAAACACCAGATGATTCTCGAAGTATCACAGGGATCACTAAGCTAAATAATTTTGAGTTTAGCTCCGCTGAGTCAATTACCTGTTGGCACGCATATTGCATTGACCGTGGACAGGTGGGAAAACAGTTCAACTGGAAAAGCCTGTTGCACATTGTAATTTAGCGTTGTGCGACATGCAATCGGTCTGGTTGTAATGCTAATCGTATTTGATAAAATCTCAAGTTTTTTTTCGACACATGCTGGGGTGACATACTACTAGATTGGCGTGGCAGGGAGCCGCGAGTCAAGTCAGTCAACTCCCAAAGCTTGACAGAGGAGTGATAGTGAACCACTGGTGGAAGGACTGCAGATTGTCCCTACGCTTTTCTCTGATAGGCCTCTGTGTTATTCTAATGAACTGAACTGTCACTACTTAAAACTTGTAATCAGTTTATGTAAATCGTGAAATGTTGAACATTTGTGCAAGAGCAGTGAAAGCGTGACTGGGCTGCTCGTACGGTTGTGTGACAACTTTTACTAAGTCTCGAATATCAGCCCCACAGCATGGTTGCCGATATAGTAAAAACAGATTCATGAGGCCCCCGATTCTTACAGCAGAAAGCTTGGGCTCTTTAAGGCAATGTGGAGTGGTATTGAGGGGAATCGACGGCTTTTAGGTATGTTTAATTGTAAATTAATGGTAAATTAATTGTAGACTTTTTAAATTCGTGATTATCTAAATTAGAATGTAATATTATTAATTTTAGTATATTAGTATTTAATTGTAGTATTGTACCATATTGTCTTCGAAAAGCCCCCATGGGGAAAGATAATAAAGGATGTATGTATGTATGCGTGTATGTATGTATGTTTTCTGTCACATTTTCGGATTAAATTAGTCGTATTAATATTTTGTTTATTCTGGTCAGACCGTTTCACTTCTTGTTTCCAATTTATATAGGCGAAATTTATTTGAAACTTGCCACTACACTTTTAAACTTACACTTTTGATGACCTCGGTTTGAGTTTGTTGTTGCACCGGTGATACATTGCCGGATTAACCTCTCGACTTCTTGAACTTGAACGGAGATCGGCTGTTTACCAAATTAGAATAAGGGCGCGATTTTGATTTGCCTCAAGATATTTCAACTCGATTAATTTACAGTCCTTTAACGTCCTTAGTGCTAAACAGCACATCCAAGTTGACCCATTATTGTGTCTTAACGAACTTAAAGCATTTTGCTGAATCGAAAACATTAAGGTTCCAGGAAATCTCTTGCGTTTGTTATGACGACAATTCACAGTGTTGTTTACATTGAGGAAATACACGCGATGACAAACTAGAAAATCAAACAAAGTTAACGCGCAATGTTCCGAAAACGTCTAAAAACAGTTTTTATGTAGTGGACATTATGTTTCCACTGATAGCAGTGAATTGACGGGATTTTAATTAATGACAGCCTTTTACTTTCGCCGTTGAAATTAATTTGTCTCTTGTTCGTGTATAACTATTGTGTTATTTGCGCCCAACACATTGACATAGATTTTCGTTTTTCTCAAAGGGAAATACTGCGAGTTCGAGCATGAAACTTGGCATGGTATATGTTTAATAATGATATTTTAAGGCTGTAAAGTAAAATAATCGGAAAGTGAGGTACCAGATGCATTTTGATGCTGTTAAACATGACCTATATTTTGCCGTTATTTTTCACACGCTTCATAGGTGTTTTTAAAATGATTCGGAAAACCACTATATCAACATCTCTGAGATTAGTTTAAAACGAGGAATAAATTAGAGTGGTTGTTCCACATTTGTGTGAAGTTTGAAGTCAATTGAAATTATTTTAAGACTTAAGCAGCGCTTCGTCCTCGCACCTTATTTCTGTCATTTTATTACACGAAAAACCGCACTTTGACCGCGCTTTCAAATTTTTGCGAATTTCTGAAAAATAAAAATTGGCTGGAACCTTTAAATATGATTTTTAGAATTAGGTCACCTAAGGGTATCTTTGGGCAAAATATGAGCGATTTGCCAAATGGGTCGTTGACCGGCGTTTCTCGATCGTAACAGTCAGCCTTTCTTAAAGACTTCTTTTTGGCAGATCGGTAATAAACATTTAAATTTATTGCGGCATTCCCACTCTCCACTTACTACTCAGTGTGAGCATGCACAGTTATTCCTCTTTTGACTTGCCTGTTATCCTCGATCAGCACAGTTATGATCTGCATGTAGTTGGCCTTTTTTTTTCATCTTACATGACATATTTCTAATGTGGCCTAGTTCATACAATGAACATTGCTTAAATGATGTTTTTTTTTTTCCTTTAACATACGTAATTCTAATTGTTGAAGGGAAAAAACAAACAAGATACGGAATGTTATGTCCAGTATGGACTATTCAGTTTCGTTTTATACTAAATGCCAAATTTGAAAACATCCCAAAAGGCAAATGAACGCATGCATTACCAACTCCAGCGAAGTATTCAGCCACGGATTGCGCGCCTTTAGCCACTGCTACACTAAACGGACTCATTTTATCCTCAGCTGCCTGAGCTATGTCGCCTCCGCGTTCGACCTAACAAGCAGAACACTTATATAAGAACTTGACTTTAATCAGACCTCCTAGGTAAAGTATGCATACAAGCCAAGTGGTCCACCAGGCTGGCGCTTATCTCTGGTTTCAGTAGCATGAAGCGAGTAGGAGTATTTCTACTCCCCCCTGCTAGTCCATCACAGGGTTACCCCCAGCATTAAATTCGTCGGTACCCGTTTATATACCTGGGTGAAAAGAGGTACTGTGAAAGTAAAGTGTCTTGCCTAAGAACACAGCACAATGTCCTCGTCCAGGGTTCGAACCCGGACCGCTCGATCCGGAGACAAGCGCACTAACCATGAGGCCACCACGCCTCCACAAGAACTCCTGGAAGAAAACTATTTCTCCGTCCTCTAACGGATGGACAAATAATTGGTGCAAGGTTGGGGCGATGTTGATTTGTTCAATCTTTTTTCAGGCAGATTTCTGACCAGAAAGAAACGATTTGAAAGCCATAGTCGGTTTATGAAAGGTAAAAAATCTGTTTAAAAATTTAAACTGCCCAGTTTCCTGTAAATTCGTTTGAGTTATGATCTAACTGGTCCTTGACAATGGGATGTTGAAAAATCAATTGAATTGTCTTCAGAAGGCATACGGAAGTAAAAAGTAGTGGTACGATATTATAACCGAGAACTAATAGCATTCCAGAAACACTCTTTTTGTCCTAATACATGGCTGCTCCAGACATCATTTTCAAAATTCCCTGACAGTCTCCCTGACGAAAATAAGATTTCCCTGACTAAATAAATAAAACAAATATCAGACATAGCAGTGGCGTCAAGCCTTTCCTTACATTTGTCCTTTCCACCTATTCCTGACAAGTTATCAACAAATTTGTCTTCTTCACTGAGGAAAAGCATCGTTGAGATCACAATGACCCCAAGGGTTTATTCCAGCCTTCAAATTATTGCATCAGCCGTGTTCGTGTTATAATTAATCAGTTTTCCCCTGAGTGACTTTTTTTCAAAACCTTAATTTTTCCTAGCCTGACTCAAAATAAAATCCCCTGACTTTTCCCTAAATTGAAGAATTTGCCTTTTTCATGATCATGACCACTTACTAAATAGTACCAGCCCTGTAGTATCCCGTTAATTCCTTACCAATCGCTTGCAAATATCAACGCTGTCCATTTGAGCGGCTATGTGAAGCGGCGTGTACGCACCGAATCCTTTAGCATTGACATCGCTCTTACTGTCATTCAACAACAGCTGAAAATATCGTAACAAAAATAGAGCATTACTCTTCTAATAAATACGAATCGTTTTAAGATAATTTCTAGCTAGAGAATGCTGAGGAAAGTAAATTACATATGTAAAGATCAGCACAATTTACACTCCTAGATTTTCAAAAGGCCGCTTCCCGACCTTCAGAAACTCATGAGGTCGACTTGCGGCAAGTCTATTTACACTCCATGCTCTCAAAATGGTGTAACTGTTTTGTTTCTATTCTCGTTGAGCGCCTGTTCTCTGCCGATGCTTATATCGGATCCTCCCGATACTACAACTTCCTACCCTCCCTTGCAGTTTGGAGCTCTACCAGGAGAGCTAAGTTTCTTTTAAAAAGTTTGGTGTCAACCTAGTAGCCCATCAGGCCAGTACTTTTCTCCGGTTTCAGTCAGCATGCATTGTAGCATGCAGCGACAAGGAGTATTTGTTCTCGTATATGGATGAAAAGATTATGTCCATCGCAAAGTTATACCCCAGAATTTATATTCGCCAGTACTCATTTATACGCCTGGGCGGAGAGAGACAATCCTAGAGTAAAATGTCTGTCCCAAGAACTCGACAAAGAGACCTCGGCCAAAACCAGCGAACTTGGACCGCCCAATCCAGAGTTTAGAAGACTAAACAAATGGCCACCGCGCCTTGCACACCCTTTTTTTTCTAATAAAAAGCTGTAATCTTACCACTACAATCGTCTCACTGTCTACTCTCACTGCAGCGTGTAAGGGCGTGTCTCCTCGCTCATCAAGGCACTTGACATCAGCTCCTGACTTGAGCAGCAATTCCACAATACTGACGTGTTTACCAAGGATTGCATTGTGCAGCGGCGTCTTGCCAAATGAATCCGGAGAGTTCACGTCTGGTGAAAAAAAGGAAGTGAAACATATTCACAGAATTTGGTCCAACTTGAATCTATTTTGGTTTTAAATTCAGTTTACACTGCATATCTTACATTACATTACTTACGGTGCATTAATTACAATACTTGCAACACATTGCAAATAACCTTTACAAAAGCAAGTCCTCTACTATCATCTTCAGGCTTGTTCACAGAGTTTCACTATATGTATTGCACTAAAGTCCAAATTAGTATTTCAGCTAAATCTTCACAGTATTACACACGAGGAAGGTTTAGGTTCAAGACTACGGTTAAAAATTCCACGCATGACATGTAAAAATCTTCACTGTACTGAAATAACCAACTCATTCCCCACTTGGATCGTATTTGCACAAGTAATTCACACATCCACGAGTTCTTGGAAAAACTATTACTGGCATTTAAACATCACTAGAGGGGAGGTCGATAGACAAAATAAATTGTATAGGACTAGCCTAGCGTGCATTATGAACAGGTCATTAGTGAGACAGTATTTTCCTAATGCGAAATAGCAACAGCTCTTTAAATCTGATTTTCATTCTCACTGCAACTCAGATCACCACATTTTGTTCCGCGTCGTCAGCGTTTTGCCCATCACATGCAAATTTAGAACATCTTCAAGATAATGAAATATTTTTCAACATTTTGATATGAAGGCGTTCAGGAAATTGATCCCTTTTTCATGTTCAGTGTTACAAATGGAAACTCATGGGTTTTAAAAGAAGTTTCGGCATGGTCAAAGTTCACAGTTTGCGCTTACCTACTCCTTTTCCGAGCAGTTTTTGTACTTCGTCTTCATTTCCAGACAAAGCCGCATGGTGCAACTTTTGCAACTTGTTTCCTTTGCTTGCTTTCTGAAATAAAAACAAATAGATATTAAAACGTTTGAAATAAAACCCAAGCAGAGCAAGATACTCAGAGAAACGCTTTGTGGCGTTGTCGGTTGTCGCGAACCTGTGAAATTCAAACACCATGGATAAGTGGCCAAATTTTGGGTCACTGTAGATACACAAATGCCAAAATCTTTTAATTGATCATAAGAAAATCGCCTCTGTCTGAACTAGACATTGTTTTAAAAGGCCAAATTTCAAGCTGACCAAATTGGCCATTACTACAGGCGTTGTACCAATGGTTTCACATCAGGCTCATTTCAAACATGCACAGTTGGGGTTGTTACCCTCGCCATCAAGCCTTTAACTAGAGGTAGGAACCTTAATGTTCTTCGCATTCCCCAAGGCTAGAGATTTCAAGCAAAAATAAATCAAATATGTAACTATCATTATAATTCACTTCACATCGTCTTCCCTACAACCACAAATTCGTTCTTGGTAACTGATGTGTTTGACCATCGACAGTATGTTTCATTTGGCATTCTAAGGCAATAAGACGCCTGCAAACAATATTTCATATGCCAATAGGCCACGTTCGATATATCAATATTCTAACATGGCCCCGAGGCTTTCGGGACAAAAATGTAATCTTTTGTAAGTTTCTTTAGTCTCGCAATTCCCAAAAGCGACTTGGATACAAAGAAAACAACACCAAATATAGAAGTTTGTCCTGAAAGCCTCGGAGCCATGTTAGAATATTGATATATCGAACGTGGCCTATTGACAGATTGTTAGCTCTCTTAACTTTGTTATTTGCTCGCCATAATTAACACTTTTTGGATTGTGTGGACTGCCTTATTTAAATTGAGGGTTATTTCTGCCATGCTTTCACTAGCCTTAGTACTATCATTATCGTATTTGACACGGTTTGCTGATTGCTGTGCACGTTGATGAAATGGTGGAACTCGCTTAATTTTCCCGAGAACAAAGGGATTAAAATAATGATACGTAAATAAGTGAGAGGCGATAGTAAATGAAAATCCAACGACAGCAGGTAGATTGAAGTCGTTTTCGTAGTACCATGCAGCTCTAGAGTTGTTTTGTGGAAGAGCTTTAGAATATAATTTCAAACATTACCAACAAAACGTTCTTTATAACTAGACTTTGAACAGGTTTTGAACAAGATTGGAGTCATTTTGGTGTCACGATGTAGCTGAACAGGTGCAATGTGAGAGCTATAAAATGTAATGAACGCTCTAAGTTTTACGAAACGTTACTAACAAAAATAAAGTAGACTTACTGGACTTTGAACTGGTTTCCACAGTCCACAAGGTTTACTTATAAATTGAATCTTCTTTGAATCCTGAATTTGAGGGCCCATTAACCGATCTTTTCGAGCGTTGCTAGGGAAGATTTATTCTCGTATAACCTCGTCATTTTTAGGTACTTCAGAGTTATTTCATGTGTTTTAACTTTTTCATGATCAGTAACACTAGTGATGACGTCATCATGTCACGCCCATGGTCATGTGACTAATACAGAAAAAATGCAAAGGCTTCCAGACAAATTACTTTCTCGGGATTTTTAATATTTTAGTTTAAATCCTCATTACGCTATGCATCGATTTTGTTTCATTTCTAAAAGGTCAGATTTTAAAAGCATTTCAAAATATTGAAAAATACGTAATTTTCTTAAAAAAGCATGATTTCGAAAAAGAAATGCATAGCTATGTTGCCAACGTTGGCTTTAATCGAAATTCGTCGAAAAAGGCTGGATTTAATGAAAAACTGCGTTTTCTTTAGTATTTAAAGAAACCGGAAGTGCGCCCGATATATATTGGAAGTTACCCTATCAGCGCGTGCGCAATTTACATTACCAGCGCACTTCGGTAAGATCCAACAAAGCCACACGGAGTTAGTTTTTCTCTTTCTATTGCTCTTGCTTTTCTGTCTTTCTCTTATTTTGTCTTTGCTTATACTTTTTTTACTTTGCATTTTGCGAAACACAAAGAAAAACATCTAAAATGTAAGCGAATTTGCAAATTTTTGAGTTGTTTTTATTTTCCGTGCCGAGGCTGACGTAAGTGACCGGAAGTGAAATTTCACCTCCTTAGCAACGCGCGAGCGCGCGCACGAATCGGTTAATGGGCCCTTAAGGTGGCCGAACACAGTTTTCGCGCGCGCTTTTGCTGATGCAATTCAGCGCGCGCACAAGGATTGCAAAGAAACAAACATGCCGTCAATACAGCGATCATTTTATTTACTCAACACCTACACTATCTGAGTTATTTTTCTCTACAATTGAACCCAGTGTATTGATGGCTTTAGTCTTTTATTACAAAGATATACTAGAAAAGGTAACGACGCAAAGAACCCAGCAATTCTCAGCTTTTTCTTTGTTACCGAAAGAACCCAGTTAAATGCAGCGCATGCGTAGTAAGTCAAAAAATTGCGATTGAATGAAAATTGCACTCTCGGAAATACACCTATTACTCAAAAACCACTCATTAGAATTTCACGAAATTTGGCACAAAAATACTTAAGGAAATAAGTAACTAGAGTATTGAAAATAATTGAACTTTAACAAAGGAAATTCTAGATATTCCAGTGAACCTTCAAGAAGGGATAATTAAAGATCTCTCTGTTAAATTATTAGCAAAATGGTGTTAACTTGTGAGAATCGTTACAAGCTTGTTACATGCAAATTATAAAGAAAATATAATGACTAGATTTTCTATAAATAAACAAAACCGATTTTAAAGGCCTGTTTATATTTATTCATGTTGCCATGGCAACGGCACATACGTCAGCCTAACCATCAAAAAACCAAAGTTTGTGTTGTTAACTTGTTTGCTGCCATTTTTGGCGACCGAGGGATCAATGGTTTTAAAGAAAAAGGTGAATGAACACAGGTATCAAAAACTGTGTTCAGCCACCTTCATTTGAATCCACATCGCGAGGTTTTAGGAACCGTATTTCTCGGCCTTGACTGAGTCCGTTTGGACTTAAGGAACTTCTAGACAGGTGTAGATCTGTTTGGTCTACCTGTAGTTTCTTTTTGTATAAAACTACTGCGTCAAATTGTTGTGTGATGGCTGTGACGTTAGACTCGAGAACTGGTTTAGCAATTGTCTGCTAGATTGGAATCTAGAGTTGGGTGAACACAAACAATAGCAGCACCGGGCATTGATGACGTCACGAACATGTAGCCTTCGCTGTATGTCAGACAACTAAACCATTTCATTTGCTATTTCTGTGTATCCATGGCGATGGAATCTATTTTAAGTGGTAGTGTGCCACAGGAATCGACAGATTTATCAGCTGTCAACATTTACATTTGCGCATATATAATTAACACTTTTTGCAGATCGTATGAATTGAGTTATTACGTAATACCGAGAGTTACTTCCATGTATGAATTAGCCCTAAGTTAGTATTAGTACTATTGTAATTTGATACAATTTGCTGATGTTTTTGAAACAGAGGGATTAAAATGAATACATAAATAAGAGAGAGCTCGAGTCGCTAGTAAATAAACGGCCCACGACAGTAGATGTGTTGGAGTCATTTTCGTGTCACCTGCTGTACAGTTGTCTTGAGGAAGAGACTTATTATGTTATTTTTGAAACGTTCTAACCCTTACGAGAGTTACTAACAAGCTAAAAAAGTACTTACCTAGACTTCGAATAAGTTTTCACAGTCCGCCAGCGTTAATTTCAACCTTCTATGAACACTGAAATTAATTTGAATCGCGTTTTACATCGCGAGATTTTAGGAATCGTATTTCTCGGCCTTATTGAATTGAGTCCTCTTGCATTTACAAAACGAGTTTGAACATTAACTCAGGAGGCCCGTTTGATCTACTGGTAGTTTATTTTTGTGTTAAACTACTGCATCAAATTGTTGTGTGATGGCTGTGACGTCAACTCGTTAGACTTTTGCCGAGAACTAGTTTGGCAATTGTCTGTTCAACGGTTTCTGTCAGAACCCGTTTAAAGGCCCGGAATGTTATCTGTGCAGAAATGACTGACCCGGAAATCAGTGCTACTTTTGGTAGAAAAATGCCCTCTATCCAACCTCATAATGCTGGCTTCCTCGGATCTTTCTCAAGTTAACAAAGTCTCTTTTATCGTCATTTGACGATGTAACCCTTAATTGCGACGAAGTAAATGCGAGTGAAATGTTACTTGTAATCTAGAGCAAATGAAATTGGATCACGTCTGCTTAAGACGTGGTTACACGCATATAAACTGTTGATGGACACGCATTTCCCTCACCTCTGAATCAGTTATAAACGTCTAAAGCAAGCTACCATAAAGATGAATGACCAACAGAAAATCTCACCAAATAAGACGTGAAATTCATCTGCGTCAAATTGAAAAACATGCCGTTTGCTTTGCCTTGTAACATTCCACTCGATACACTAAATACTTAGCACAGTAACAAGATCTTGCAGAGCCGTTATCAATTTTTTCATAGCAGGGTGAACTATTTGAATGATAAAATATTAATAACAACTTATAAAGCCGACTTGATTAGAGACTCATTAGAGAGGAATCTTGATTTGGATAAGCAGAAACAATAGCACCGGGCACTAATGACGTCACGAAAATTTGACCCCCGAAATATTTCTGTGCGTCTTGTGGTGATGAAATCTATTTTTAGTAATAGTGCGCAGCACCATTTGACAGACTTATAATCAACACTTATCGGATCGTATGGATTGACTTATTAATACCAAGGGTTATTTTTGCCATGCGAGCACTAGCCTTAAGCTAGCAACATCATCAATTTAAAACTTCTTTGAATCTTGAAATTAATTTGAATCGTCCTTTCACATGTACATCGCGAGGTTTTACGAGGCGTATTTCTCTGCCTTCACTGCGTATATCCGCGGGTATACTTGTAATCTCTGAGTCAAATTGTTGCTTGAGGGCTCTGACGTCACTGAACTCGTTAGCCTTTTCAGCACTGGTTTAGCAATTGTGCACTCACGGGTTTTCGTCTGACTCGCTGAAAAGGGATATTATTGTAAGGCGGTAATTTCTTTTGCAAAAAACTATCGAGTCAAATTGTTGCTTCAGGGCTGTGACGTCAACTCGTTAGTCTTTTGAGAACTGGTTTAGCAATTGTCTACTCAAGGATTTCCGTCTGCGTCGTTTGAAAGAGAAGTTGTTAGTTGCAGAATGTCTAACCTAGAAATCAGGGTAGTATTTTGTACAAAAAATACCCCAATCGTCTGATCCAACCTCGGAATCCAAGGTTTTCTTAAGTCAACAAAGTTTAAGTATTATGTTGATGGTCATTTGACGATGCATCGCCAAATGACGACGAAATTAATGCGAGTAAAATGTTGTTTGTACTGAACAAAAGAAATAGGTTAATTCTCGTTTGTGCATAAGGCCATGAAATCATTAAGATGTGGTTGCACGCATTTGAAGTGACCATGGTCATCCATTTCTCTGGCCACTAAATAAGTAAGAGTTCTAAAAGAAGCTCCCTTAAAAATGTACATATTCATGATCTATTCTCACCAACTTAGTGTAGGAAGCTAAATTCATCTTTCTTGTTGTATGTCACAATTCCAAACCTTGCTTCCTCGGTAACAGGGCAATATCAGTGCAAAAGGCCCGCAACAGGAGAACGTCGTGCAGACACGCTGCACTCGGAGCCAAGTTAATTTCATTGAAGCTTTGTAAATTATGTTGAATTTTACAGTGATGAAATCAAAAAATTGCCTGTCAGTAACAATTTAGTAATAAATTAAAGCCGGCTTGATTAGAAGGGAAACTTGATTAGATAAGCTCGTCATTTTAAGCCTAAAAACAAATCGATCTGTGTTTTAATATTAATTTGTGCCTAGAGGCCCAGTTTGAGTTTTCAAAACTTAGTGAACCTTATACTTAAATATAAGTTAAATGATGGCGAGATCACATGTTTGATAAATTCACAATTAACATTTGCTTTCTTTCTTATAACGGCTGTCATAAACATCTCGGATCTGATCGGACCGAGAGCTTACCGCTTACTCGTCCAAATACTTAAGTAAATAACACCTCGGTCTTTCAAAAGACATCAAAACACAGTGTTATATAAACTTCACACGTAAAGGCTTTGTAATATTTCAGCTCATGCTCAGTCAACTAATTCATACCTGATGGTGTATTTTGCGGATGGCATTTTTAGGTGTTCCAATATGCTTCTTGTGCGTGTTGCTATTGGCGTCCGGCGTGTGATTATCGACGGCCTCCGAAGCGTCGGAATGCAGACTTATTTGACTAAACTTTCTTAAGCTTATGTTTGATCCACGCTCCATCTGCGGGCTTGATGGGGGTTGAATCGAGTTTAAGGGGATATCTTTTTCTTTGCATTTGTCGAGTTTTGATAAAGACCCTGTAGACGCTTGCAAGTACGAAGTGGGTCGCTTTTTTAACGTCTGTTTTTGGTACATATTTCCCGGAGAAGCCGCCATAGTTGATTTACTGTTAACACTTTCCTGAAACTCTATTGAACACCAAGAAAAGACTGCTTTCGTCACGCCGCTTGAGCCGTTTCTAAGGAACCCAGTTATTTCTTTTTATTAAAAGGTGTTGCGAAAGCAGTTTGTAAATAACTTAGGATAGCCGAGAGTACTTAAACAGCACTTTATTGACATCAGTGCAGTATCGTGTAAATATAAAGCTCGTTTAATTAGACTTCATCCCACTGACGTAAGTCTGTTTACAGTAACTGATAATAAATTCTTTTCATCTGATTCTAATGTGTATTTGAATTATAACAACTTTGTAACTCAGAAAAGTTCTGCATAGAAGGAAATTTACGAACGTTAAGAAATTTCTTATAGTTCTTAATTTCAGTTAAGGGTTGACGCCTTGCCGGTTTCGGTGATTTCATTTGTCGGTCACTCCACCAGTACTTTATAAAATCACGAGTGTACATCGATGTCGGAGTACAGAGAAGACATCATATTTACACTTAATTCGAAAATCAAATGAAGTGCTTCAGTCACGGGATACTCACGGAATTCAATGACTAAAGAATGACTTAAGTTAAAACAATTGTGCGTGCAGGTAATTAAGCGCAAGATATTTTAAGTGTTTTGTTTCTCATCACTGCTCGCTCATTTCTTTCGGTGAAGGCGAAGGTTCTTGACAATGCAGTGACATTGTGAGGAGCAGAATAGAGGTCAGTTAATTAGTGGGATGTTGATGTCTCAAAAAGCTGTGTACCATTAGTGAAAATTTGCATGACAGAAGCGGTGGGCTGTTTTGTATTTCACGAACTTCAAAGCAAAAGTCACAGAAAACTTAAATAAACTCGGTTACAGCACACAACTAGCTGTACAAGTACAGTTACAGGTAGAGGCAACGTTTGCTATAAGCAATAACTAATGAGATAAAATTTCTTCCGGCTAACAGCAACGAGCCAGACTCTGTCTCTTGCTTAATTGTTGCTTATGAATATTTTGAACCAAGGTAAGGATTATTTAAACAGAGACTAAAGTCTGAGACAAACCGCCGAAATATGTAGAAAGAAGCAGTTGCAATTTGCTTTCGATCGGTTCCATCTAGGACCCATGACATTTGTCGATCACTGCCGATATAGAAAGTTATGTTAACTTCGCCAAAATTATTTCACTAATTAAAGTCGAATCGGCTCCTGTCAGTGACGTCAAAAGGGTTCTCCTTTAGTCACGTCACAGCGTGACACAATACCTGTCACGCTGTTTTCGCACGTGGTCCGCAAAGACAAAAGAAAACTCGGGATTTATACCACGACTAGTCTTATCGCTTATCACGAAACCTTGTTTAGCATAGCTGTTCCTCTTGTGAACATTGAGTTGAAATATCATGTCAGACAATTGTGATACATGTAACTGAAAATCAAGAAGTGTTATGTGTATAGCAATCTACAATTGATTTTATCTGGCTTTCCAGCAGACGTGGGGAATTAGCTCAAATGGGAGAGCGCTCGCTTAGCATGCGAGAGGTACCGGGATCGATACCCGGATTCTCCAAAACTCTTTTTTTGTTTTTTGTTTTTTTCCTTTTCTTTTCTTTTCTTTTCTTTTCTTGTCTTTTCTTGTCTTTTTTCTTTTTTATTTCGCCTCTCCTCACCTTAGTGCATTTCCAAAAACTAAAGTTCTTTTATCAACAGCTATTAATTTAATTTAAATTTGTCACAGCAATATTAGTACATTTTATCATGGTTCAACGGCTTGACCCCCTGAAATTCAGTAAACTCGTCAAGTTTTCGTGCGTTCTTCCACATCCCAACCACCAAACTGACCGGTGAGTCCGTCATAAAATCACTCTTCCTCCGTGTTATATGAGCTTACCGTAAACTAACGATCACCCCGAAAAAAGCGACCCCCGACGTCCGAAAGTAACAACCCTCCCGAACCTTCCGATTGTTCAGATCACGCAATCGCGGGGCAGATAAAAAGCATAAATGGCGGCAAACAGGATGCAACTACAGTGGGCCATGTGCCTGATAGACGATGGCTCAAGAAAGAACCCCGAGAGGAACTTGAGCAATTTAAACCATAGTACAACTGAGAAGACGGTTTACACATGAAGAGAAATGACGAATTTTATCTTGTGTTTGAACAAATGTTTTGTTACGAGTTTCCATCTTTTATTTCGGATAAAGAGCGGCACTCGCATCAACGTCAAATGACTTTCCTCTCCGAAAGTAATGACCCCCAAAAGTACAGTGCGTTGATTACATATCAGGACGTCCAGGTTAGGGACAGGTCAGAGCATTTTTTTTTTGACTCCTTCTCACGCAGTTCCAGTCTATAAAAATTAAAGAAAAATGCCCTGTCTCAACAGTGCAAAAAAATTATTG
Source organism: Orbicella franksi (assembly GCF_964199315.1). Taxonomy (NCBI): domain Eukaryota; kingdom Metazoa; phylum Cnidaria; class Anthozoa; order Scleractinia; family Merulinidae; genus Orbicella; species Orbicella franksi. The sequence goes on from NC_138158.1 coordinate 18,639,626, forward strand.
TGTGAGTATATAGGAACTGTAAAATCTTCAGCCAGTGATCGCAGTGAGTGTAACTGAAGTTATTTATCGTCAAACTCCCGGCCAAGTCAATCGAACCCAATCGAACTCAATCGAACTCAATCTACAGATTGAGTTCGATTGGGTTCGATTGAGTTCGATTTCCGAACGTTCGATTGACTATGCCTGGCTAATTGCCGAGTGCGTACTCGGCACTAGTACAGCGAAATTGTCTCTAGCTCCAGTAGAAGCTAACCTGATGCGACAATCAGCAATTGCATACATATAGTCCAGTAGTCGGCTTTGTCAGCGGACATGCGATCGGCGTGGGTTAATAATACAAGTTTTAACCTTGAAAGTTTGCAAGCGCTTGAAGCCCGGCCAAGCCACAAGCAGCCCAGGCTCGAGCTGTGAGAGATGATCATCGGGATAAGGTAGTGAAGGGGTCATAGCAAAATTCAGTAAGACTTTGAATAGAAATACTTTTAACATTTACGATCAATTTTAGGAGGTAGAGATGCCAGAAACCTATTCATAAAAAGGCCTTATTTCACTTTCACAGTGTATTGCTTGATGCCTGTTCGCTTCTTCTGCTGATTGGAAGCGAGTTTAAGCAAAATAGAAAGCAATAACTCGCTAAAAAAAAAAAAAAAAAAAAAAAACAGAATGTCTTGGACCGCCCTTACGGACTAAAAAAAATAGAAATAAACCCGGGCGGGAAAGAAATTTTCAGCGAACTGGTGTATCATGTAGGCTTGGTTACTGTCTAGTGGCATAGATACTGTTTATGGACAGTCAGGAATGTAAACTAAACTTGACGTTAAAATAAAGCTAAAAAATTATAGAAGGTTTATGACCGATGCAACGCCATTCTCAGGCTTCCACTAATCACATGTAGTTGTCCTTCTTAAAACAACTGTGATTGCATGGAATAACGAATTCTGGGTGAAGTAGACCGTGGACGTATTGTTAAGTGAACTTTTTTAATTTTGTTTTGTCGTTTTTTGATGGTGATTATATTTGAGCGCTGTCTTCATAAATTTTGATAGGTTAGCGGCTGACACCAACGGATAAACTTAGTAGCACTAATAATCGTGCGATGATTGAATAAAACTCGCATTCATCATGGTTCGCTAATATTTGAACGTGGTTTGTAACCATACCTTTTAAGAAGCCTTCTCGTTGTAATCTAAGTGATTAATGACATTCAAAACAAATTGAAAATAATCCATCGACTCTAGAAAACCACACAGGACGAGCGCCAAATTTCGTTTAATTATTGCACTTTGGGTAGAATTGTTTATATTGGTGATAACATGGCTTTTTAAAAAAAATTGTGACAAAAATCCATGTTTCCTTTTCATGTGCCTTCCTTCCGCAAATAATCGTTTCTTTACGGTTCCAACATTCTTTTTTTCGAAAATGCTCTTCCACTCAGATTAAATGAGGAGTCTTGCATATGCAATAAAGAGAGGTTTCTGTTTGCTATGGGCTGATATGATCTATAACAATTAGCTAAATACAATAATGTATCATTTAACATTCACTCACTAAAAACCTTCTTGGGGACTTTCTGGTAACGTCATCCATAGAAGCAGAAAGTTCCAAAGAACTTGAAGGAATTGTATCAAACTTTCCCAGCTCTCTGTCCATGACGATCAAGTTCTTACTTAGCTTTGCTGATTGTTTGAAGGGTATTAATTCAACACACTGGAGATGTTTGTTTACAGGTCACAATATTCGTATATTAACATAATTTTCTAATTTTCCTGTTAAGAAAATCGCGCAAAGTGGATTTGTTTTCATAAGCAGAAGTAAAAGGGATTTTTTTATCATTAGTATTAAAAACCTATAGAGATCTATAGCGGAATCGTATCGAAGATTTGTAGTGAGATCTTATACGAAGCTGCCGGAGCGAAAAGGAAAAATTTTAACTCAGTTTATGACGAGAGCTGTGAGGTTTAATAAACCAGTATTGTATTGTATTGCCATGCATTATTTAAATTAATGTTGGACTTTAACTTCCTGTGGTGTATGGTTGGGGAAATCAGTTTTGCGACAATGCGAGAATAGTCCAGTCTTATGTTTGCTACAAATATCACTTTTGTTGATTTGTGGGCACAACTAGGACCTAAATTAGTGCTTCTTTGCGACAGGGGTACGCACAGGCGGTGAGTTTGAGCTACGCGGAATTTTCGCATCTGGTCTTAACGTCATGGCCTTTAGTTAGAGAGTTCTTGAGGGCGGAGTCGGGGAAAGAGTGAATTTCGAAGCCCGCCTCTTTATGGGCTTACTGGTTTCATTTCCTCATTTGATTTGCTATATATAGATTAAATTTAAGGATCGATTTATTTACAACAGACCTGTTAGGCCTTCTTGCACAACAGCCATAGTAAACGGTACGGACCAAACATACGTCAGCACTGACAAGTGCACGTGTTATGCACCAACTTAACCTGAAAATTAAAGGTGTTTGCCTAGTGTTGATAACAAACACAATTCAAACGTAGAAATTCAAGCGCAGTTTATCACAAAACCAAGAAGCCATTCGGAGCGAAAATTTGTATGAATAGTAGTTTTCAGCTGCTCTTATACATCATTTCAGTAAAATCTCAGGAAGACTAATAGTTTTGTAGTTCGAATTTTAGTGATGTCATGTGAAAACCAGCTATTCTGTTGTATATAGCGAATAGCTTGGCAGTGTGCGGTTGTTCACAAAATGGCGGCCGTTTCTTTGAGTTTCCGAAGTGTCTGTGAAGAGGATTCTGAAAAAATTTTGAATGACTAGTAGATCACACAACAGAACTATTACACGATAAAAAATCTCAAGCCCATAATCTAATTGTTTTTCCGAAAAAAAAAAATGTTGAATGACCTTTAGAACATCTCGTTCTTTTTAAAATGATTTTGAACGTATCAGTGAAAAATATTCTTTTACTTAGAAGGATGGGAAGTCCCCAGGCCGTCCGTTTGATCAACACGGAAGTTTCGGTGCTTGATGTTTGTTTCTGAAACTCTTGCTTCTGTCGTCAACCTCTCACCCAATATATAAGCACCTACTAATAATGATTGCTTGTATGGAATCCAGAAGCAGCAAAACATTACAATAATTTCAAACACTGTGTCAATGTAGATAATTAAGCAACAGACCACACTTTCTATGCGTTTATAGGGGTAATAACCCACTTGGGATGTTGGGAGAACACTCAAAACGCTTGTAAAACACAAGCCGTAAATCGACACGCTATTGTAAACTTCTAAAATTAGAACACGCTCTGAATACGTAACCAAAGCTAACATAAAATAGCTGCCATTACGTAAACGTTTGAGGAAACCTATCAAATTTTCTGATTTCTGAATGGCAAGAAAGCTTCACCCAACAATAAATAAGCAATTCCAGACCAGGGTACAAAATATGGCTTGATTTAGACCACGCTATTGCAGGCCAAAAGGCTCGAACATCATGCATTCGATTTAAAACCGCAAATACGTGTGTAGCTTAAATATAAGGAGTACCTCCAGGACATGGGAAAGCGTGGGGGATAACATAGTCTTTAACTAATTAATACTTCCTGTTATAATTAACTATTTTGCATGCTTAACTTGTCGGCGAGGAGATAAACGAACAACAGAAACGAGATTTTTAAAAAAGAACCGTTGAATATCGAGATTAAAATATAACTTCACAAAAGTTCAGGTCTCACGAGTAATCATCGTTTTATTGCCACAGAACTGTTTCGTATGGTACAAGGACCACACTCATGAGGCAATTTTAACGACCTTTGGTTTTGCAAAAAGACCGTACTGGTACAGGGGCAACACAATGAATTCAAAATTAATGCATGCCAGTTAAGGATCGTTTTAAAAACATAACAGATTCTGGAAATGCGAGCAACAGGAAATGAGAGATTTGTGAGGTTTTAATGCGACAAATGACCTTCGGAGTCTATTTATACCATGCATTCTAGTGGTATGATTATTATTATACATTATAGTTAGAAGTCGTGTGCCTTTTGAGTCACGGTAAATAACTTCTGATATCTAGAGAACCTACCTCTGGAATACTCAACAACTTTCGTAGTAAGTCTGCGAAGGAGAGGTCTTCGACGAGATTATTGTCCTCATCTTCATTTTCCATCTCGGATAATTCGAGTCTCTCATCCATGTCTTTACAGGAAGACCCAAGGAAATCCCAAAATACCACCAAAAACGCAAAGGAACTATAGGTTTTTTTAATGATTAACATATCCCAAAGTTTCCATTTTCTTTCATTAGAGGTATAATTAAATCGCAGAAACTATCAGCTGGTATTGGCTTTCGTGCAAGACGCGACATGAAAGAAAAGGTTAATTTGCTTCCCGATGGGGCGTTTTGTTAACGTCTGCATTCTGTTTTCAGCAAAAAAAATTAGTCTGTGCAAAACCCCACTGTTTGTTTGTCGGGCGTCTTACATGTCGACAAATTTCAATAAAGTCAAGATTAGGATAGGGCTATCATATTGACAGGTGAACTGGTCTTTACGTCATCAATTCCACCTTCCTGCCCAGGCTCTCTCCCACTCGGTCATTAAGCAATTAAGCCCCAGATTTCGCGCGGCCATTTTTCTCTCGCCCTCTTATTTGCGTCAAGCTCGACCGACTAAGCGAAAGAGGGGCTATTCGTAGTCTAACAAGCACCTGCCAATAATGAATTTATTTTTAAATAACTACACGGGAAGGGTTAAAACCGAAAACAACAACACATTTTAAATGTGTCAATATGGGCAAAGATAGTGATACTTTGGAAAATTCTGTCAAATTTTGTTTCAAAAACTTTTTACCCTTAGCTAATGTTATTACTTAGCTATAGTTTCAGAGGAACTATGTTGGTTGTTGTTACTGACCACTGCAACCATTTTTAAAAAAATACATCAAGCGACATCCCTGCTGTTCTCAAACTAATCGAAATTTCACGATTTTATATACTGTGTTGAAATCAAATCCTGGATCAAAATTTCACCATTGAATAAAAGAAAGTAGTGAAGACAATAATAATAGGGAAAAGAGTTGTCGAATTTATGTTTAGACCACTGATACGCCTGTCGTTAGTTCTGCATTAATTTTGACGAATTATCATACCGCTCGATGTTTGTTTTGTTCCTATCGATCGAGCCATACTTATGTTTAACTGTTGTCGTTATTGAGTCGTTATTGCAATGCAAAGTAACCCTTTTTTCTCTAGAAAAATTACGAAGCAACAAACTTTCATTTATGATGCTTCCATGGAGTATGAAGTTTGTTTTCTTCTTGACAAAACGGACATTTCGTTTTTATTCAGTGCATACTAATTTTTGCGGCATCTTTTTATCCGTAATCAAATAACGAAGTTATACACCGGACCCTCGATGCATAATAAGCTAAAAAAAAGAAAACTTCAAGCTGTGCTTGAAGAAAATAATAACAATTTGCCGAATACCTATATTAACTATTGTTCGTAATTTTGAGAATTCTTGAGAATTCTTTAATTATTAAAGTCTACATTATCGTTGGCATAATTACCAGCTGCAAGCAAGCCTTGTACTTCTAAAATCCCTTTTATTTCTGAAACTCTCAAGTATTTAATGCCTAACTGTGAAAGCGCTAACGCTGGACATGTTAGTTGTTAGAGAGAAAGACTTTTGAACCCCCCTGTGCCGTTTTTGATCTCTTCTTTTGTGTAGCGCGGGTTTGAATCTCAAGTCTAAACCTTACCCCACTTCTACATTTAAGACGTGTTATTTCGAAAGTGCATGTACCCCGTTTGTTGGCGAATTCAAAATGAGGGGTGGCAAATTGTCCTTCAAAAACCATGCGCTCGCACAATTCACAGAATTTCACAAGTCTCGCAGTCTCGATTTTTTTTTACAAAGCTGTCTCAGAGTCTCTATTATTGTGAGGCTAAGAAAGTCTCGATCGAAGTCCCGATTTGTTTGTGTGTTTTTGTAAATGTCATCTGAACGTCTCTTCCACGCATTTTACTTCGAAGTATCGGTCTCGCAATTTAAAAGTCACAATATCTCGGTCTCTTAAAGGAAAACGCTAGTCTCGCCTTTTCGCAAAGAGTCACACCAATCCTTAAATTAACCGCTTTCTGCGATTTCATTTGTCCCGTTTGGACCCCAAGAGCGCCAAATTCAAATGCATGAAATAAGAGGAATAAAAATAGTGTCTCGTGAAAGTTCTTTTTATCATATCGCAACATTTCATCAACGAGCTCCAAAAGTTAGCGGCAAATTAGTCGACCTGAAGTTTGATCCTTTTCTAGATCTTACGAAGGACGCCTAAGCCTCAGGCGATTTTATTCAATTCAGTAGCAGTGACAGAGGCTGAAAATGTTTCCCAAATTGTCTGTAAAGTGTAACGGCGGCCGGACTTCAGCTGCTACAGGCTGTACTTCGGTAATAACAGTGTCCTTCGCGTAGCTACTTGAATCTAGTAAGTTAACACAAGTTTATAGCACCGCAAGCTGCCTTGCAGCTTACAAGCACTAGTTTTAACGCAAAATTTTCAAATTAGCTACGAAAGACAGTTGTTGTTACGTTCGATCTCAGCTTTTTCGAATTCAATAACAGTGCGTCGGTCCAAAATATTTTACTAAAACCTCATGATTCTCAGGATAACACACTGAAGAAATGGCATTTCATCGTGCAAAAGAGAGATATCTCGCTTTAAAACCCTGGTGTAGGATGCAATGCAAGCCATAATAATGTAAACGAAAAATAACTTGGAATTACTGCGCTGCTAATCGCTCGTTAACCGTTTTAAAATGAAATATCATAATTGTGATATTGACCAAAATGAATACACGGCCGTTTCGTCTCTCGTGAAATACAATCCATACGTAAATAAACCAGTTTCTTGATCGATTGTGTCCACGACCATGTGTGCGTTCCTCAGGAAAGTTTATATTTTTCCGAGAACTTTAAAGACCTTTTTTCGCCGCCGGTTTTTATAGCCTGCGAACAGGCTCCCGACGAGGATGGAAAAAAAAAATCGCGGGCGAGCAAAACCGAAGCGGACGAGCGCTAAACTTAGCCTGTTCTCAGGCTACGGCTCATTACTGCACTTCTCGTCTGGTGAATATTCGCCCAATGTTTTAGTGTATCTATATCATTGTGACAACTGATGGCACAAAAAGCTTGAAATATACTGTCAAAAATCTAACCTCTTCCAAAGTAGATAATCTTCCTGTAAACTTGAGTGTTTCGGCGTCATCTTCCTCCCCTTCAGGTTTCAGGTCTGAAAAGTCAAGAAGTTCTTCCATGTTGTCCCAAAGTCTGAGTCCGACTGAAACTGACAAACCAGTATGGAGCTAATGTGCAAACACTATTAACATATTTATGAATTTTAGTTGTAATAATCTTTTGGCGTTTTCCGTCATTAATTTTAATTTACGTGCATGTACATGTGACGTTTCCTAGGAGCGAAATGACAAGAAAGGGAAGTTTTAACTTGTAAATGTAGGCGTATTTTATGAACACCTGTTTGCATTTCGTTAGACTAGTATTATAAGAACCGTTACCATTCTTTAAGGCGAATAGCGTGTTAATGTAAATATGTCGGTTTGTGACGTTTCCTTGAGTGAAATGAAACGAAAAGGAAGCTTTAACTTACAAATGTAAGCGTGTTTTATGACGCTGTTTGAATTTTGTTAGAATGGGGCATTGTAGGAACTGTTGCGCATTAGCAGTATTTTTAAGGCAGATAACGCGTTAAAAAATAAACGTTAGTACAAAATAGAACAAATTATTACCGATTTCAACTGTTTTATTTTTGTTCAAGAAAAGAAGCCTTCCGTGATGTTTAAAGATTGCATGCGTCTGGTAAAGTTACACTTAGCATTTGTCTTTCACTTTATAAATATGGCCAATAGCCATCTTACTCTTTTTTACCATGTCTCAAAATTTTGCAAGGACCCTTTAAGACTTTTCAAATTGTTGACAGCTCATTGGAATAATTTTGCAGAGAAATATTACTTTTCCAATAAAAATAAGTAAATAGCTGTTTCTTTTTTAAAGCCGAAAAAACTAGTGTTTAGAGGATAATATATAGAGCTGGCTTATGACTCTTTCAGAAGCATTTTCAGTTGCGCGTTATTGTGAAGTTCTTCTTTTAACTTTTAATAAGTCCTATTTATCAGTTGAAGTAGCACTGATTAAGGTTAAGGTATAACACCTCTCAGACTTTTCAGAAGTATTATACCTGTTCCGAGGTAAAAACTACTAATAATAGACGCGACCAAAGATCATGTGAAAGTCGTTCTGAATAGAATTTCCGCGTTGCACACTAAAAGCTCATTAACCCCCAGGCGAGTTTTCGGTAGTTTCTATGCCTTCTGACGAGGCAGGCGGTCCTTGTTACAGAGGATGGTCCCATAATCATAATAGCTTACATTTGGAAGTACTAACGACCCAACAGTACATTTATGAGTCTTTGACCAACATCAAACTTCCAATTTTTTTCCAATGTAAGACTGCATTGTCAAGCAAGCGAATGATAATTTATTATTATTATTATTATTATTATTATTGGCTTGATTTACCGTGCAGATAAAGTGAGCTTGTGTTTTTTTTTAGACTAAATTGTCAGATACGTGCATGTAATAAAAATAACCAGCGTAATTATCAATCTTGATTTGCCAACAAATTCTCAATACCTGTACCTTACAATTACAAGCAATTTTTCATTCTTGTTTTATCTTTTGAGCTTGCTATTATGTCAGACTTTGTCGTAATATTCACAGTTTATATCTGACTTAACTTATTTTCTAAAAGATCGTGCACTAATCTTGTCGCAATTTGTACTAATCATCATACTTTGACGTTTTTTAACAAACTCGTCACACCTTTTGTAATACAACTTGTGGCAGTTAGTAACAACTTAGCTTTCGCATGCTCTTTAATTTGTAATAAACTTTCTCCTTTTTATTGATTTTCCCGTT